>NC_066551.1:8218705-8243705 GCF_024679095.1 Eriocheir sinensis
CGGTAGGATGGGCGGATGGAAAACTAACTACCAGTGGAAAATATTAAAAACGCAAAGTGGATTAAAAGTGGAATGGTAGGTAAGTGGTAAGTGGTGGTTAAGTGGAGTGGTAAGAGGGTCAGGTAGAATAATGGTGGAGAGGAGGAAGTGGGTGACAGGAGGATGGAAGGATGGAAGGATGGTAGGGACAAGAATAGTAGGTGGTAAAATAAGCGGGAAAACATTAGGCAACACAAGTGATGGAAGAAAACGCCGCTTGTGAAGGGTGACTGTATTAGGTTCTCTCCCTGACATGCAGTAAACCACACAATGAAAAAGAGAAATCCATGGTATGAGAGACGGCCTTGTTCCTCTCGGCCCGCGTAAGGTCATCCTAAAGTTTTGACCTTGGCAAGAAAAAATAAAATACTGCCTAAGAGAAGGTGCAAACTCAGTAGTGCAATTTATCTCTCCCGTAGTTCATGAAAATATTGAGACTTAAGAGATATGGCTTTCCCTTACCTCTCCTCCATTATACATCCCCGCCTATAGCGCCGGTAAGCTTTCTTCAGGGGCAATTTTTTTTTATAGTGGCGCCATTTATGTTTGGCTCATGCTGCCCCCCGAAACTCATTCTTGATTCACTGGACGGTTTCTTCTAGAGTCCGGGTTGATGGGTGGTCTTCTGGACAGCATATGGGTAATCTTAGGCCACTCGGCGGTGACTGAAAAATCCCAGGTGGTTGCGTGGGGATTCGAACCGACGTTGTCCATGGCGTGGTGAATGTGAGCCCACCACGCTAACACCTCAGCCACCGCCTACCCATCCCTATCAGCATTCTTTTCTTTGTTTTTTTTTCACCTCCACTACAAGCTAAAGGTCTGCCAATTTTCCTCTGCCATATCTCATGAAAATACTGATAGACTTCAATATAGCCTTTTCGCATATCTACTTCATTACACATCACCCCTGTCAGCCTTCTTTTCCTCCTTTCTCCTTTTCACCTCTAATACAAGCTACATGGTTCCCACATCTAACACCCTGATTTTAGGAGACTCGGCAGCGTAAATTATTTTCCTTCCCCCTCCTCGGCAGGATCATGACCGTTTTCTTTCACTTTCTATGTACACGAAGAGAACGGAATACTTTACATGGCTAACTGTAGAAAAAATATATACATTGCAGTGACTACCGGGCAAGGCTACGGACTATTGGGGGTACGTACACTGCCTTGGTACCCCCTTTCCATGCATACACACCACAGGCTCTCCTCCCTTACCCTCGACACCCAAGAAAGGCAACTACGTGAACGAGACTCGCTGACATGCAGATCGCGAGTCACGGAAAACATGCAAAACAAGAGAATACAAATCAAGAAGTTAGTGCATGCAACACTTCACGTCAACATGCAACGAACATAAATTACAGGTAAAATAAGATACAAATATGAAATAATGTATAACTGTGGCAGTAATGAATGAAACAAGCCACGGATTGAAGAAATGTGAATCTGAGTTGTGAGAGGAAAAGTTGAGGTAGGTGGAGGAAAGGGGAAAGAATGGCAAGGAGGACAATTTCGACCTCTAGAGGGCCACGTTCTTAACATTTTCAGGCTCACGAAAAAAGGAAAGGGAGAGGGCAGGAGACTTGAGATGGAAGGGGAAGAGGAAAACAATTAACAAAATTTTAGTCATGCAGAGTTGTGTGTATGTGTGTATGTGTGTGTGTGTGTGTGTGTGTGTGTGTGTGTGTGTGTGTGTGTGTGTGTGTGTGTGTGTGTGTGTGTGTGTGTGTTTTAAGAAGAGGAATGATTTCATGTGATGAAAACGAAAAAAATCATCCTTAAGCTTATATATAAACCTGAACAGACTTCCTCACATCATGCAGCGTGAGGGGTAGAGTCACCGCCCACGCCCTCCCCTGCCTCGGAATACCAGGCGAGGGGCACGGGCGTGGGCGGTGGTTTTCATATCACGCCTGCGCCTCACCTTCCTGCCGTCACTGTCCGCTGCGGGTCAACCTGGCGAGCTCGATGGCGGAGTTGGGGAGGCGAGGCGTGGTTGAGGGTTGCCCCGACTCTACAACCAGCCCGTCCTGACCTGACCCGTTACAGAGGACGTGCCGGAGGCGATGGGGTCCTGGCTGGGGGTTGCGGCTCTTGAGGTAGCGGGGGACGGGGACGTGGCGATAGGACTTGGCGAGGGGCTCTTGGGCGGGGGGGCTGGCGACGTCTTGGGTGGGGCAGAGGCAGCGGGGGCAGGGGGAGTGACCTTGACTATGGTCTCCTTGGGCACGCTGGGGGGTGGCTGTGAGGGTGCCGGGGCCATGGGTTTGGGGGCCTGGGTCGGCGGGCGTGAGCGGGGCGGGGCTCCAGCAGGCGGACCTTGCTGCTGCTGCTGCTGGAAGGCGGCAGGAACAGACACTTTGCCGGGAGCGGGTCCCGGGGGCCTGGGAGCAGCGGTGCTGGGGGCTGGAGGAGGCTGAGGAGATGGCGGCCTGATATTCTGTTTCATGGGCGGCTTAGGGGCCTGGCTGGCGGGTGCCTTCGGGGTCTGGGTAGCTGGGGGTTTGGGGGTCTGGGTGGATGGGGGTTTGGGGGTCTGGGTGGCGGGCGGTTTGGGTGCCTGGCTGGACGGGGCAGGGCCGGGACTGGGGCTCTTGGAGCCCACATGTGGGGACGGGGAGCGTGACTGGAACGGTTTGCCTGATGCATCGACCTTCTTTTCCACCTCCAGCTTCTGGTTGGCAGTGCTCGCCTTCTGCTGCACCTCCGCCTTCTTCTCGGCTGCCAGCTGCTTCTCCTTCTCCTTCTTGAGGGTGTTGACCTTGAACCTAGCGTAGGCGACACGCGTGGTTGCCGAGTAGTCCTCGAGGTTGGGGTTGTATTCGACAATCTTTTCTGGATTGAGAGTCTTGAGCAGCATCTCGTTCTCGTGCTGGATGCGTCGCCTGATGGAGGTCCTGGAGCGCCTGAGGCTGGTTTGTGAGGAGCCGATCTGGTCCCTGCGTAGAGAGGCCCGCGACACCTTGGCGTTCCAGTCCTCCTTCTTCTTCTTGCCCATGGCTCGGGCCAGCTTGCCGAAGATGTTCTTGGGCTTCTTGTCCGAGGTGAGGATCTCCGTCATGATACCCTCCACCATGCCAATGTTGAAGCCCTTCATGAGGCGCCGCTCCATGGCACGACCCTTCTTGCCCACCACAGCTGCAGCAAGATGGTCACACAGTCAGCCAATACAACAGTTCTTCTACTATAAGTCAACACACACACACACACACACACATATATATATATATATATATATATATATATATATATATATATATATATATACTTACAGGAGTCCTCAGCGTTGACCATGGAGGTGTTCATGCCGTTATTCTTCAGGATGTCGATTAGCTCATACCTGTGGATGAGATGGAGAGGAACAGGTGAGTCGTGGGAGGAAGGGAACAGAGGGAGAAAAAAAGGGAAGGACAACGGTAATGTCGAAGTTGAGAGATGTTTGAGAGATGGATAGTTGAATTGTGAAGGATAAAGAGCAGAGAATGGATAAAAGAAAAACAGTAAAATGGAATGCTGAGAGATGGATAGTAAAGGATAAGGAGCAGAGGATAGAGGAAGAAGGAAGCCAGGGGGAGATGGAGAAGAGGTTAGAAGAGGTTGAGTGTTGGACGATTTGGAGGTGATAAGTAAGGTGTAGAAGCTGAAAATTTAGGGGAAAACAAACAAGACCTCTCTCACTTTATTTTCCCCCTCTCTTTCATAACCCCACTAGCTTTCCCTTCCACTCATCCATCTATCTACCCTACACCTCCTCCCATCATTCCCCCCATTCCCGTACCCACACCTATACACCTCTCTCTCTCTCCATATCTTCCACTTTATTTTATTTTCTTCTCATCATCATTCCTCTTTCATTCCTCCTACTCTTCCCTCTTTTCTGATATTCATTTCGCCTTTATCAACCTACCCTTTATTATTCTGTTATGTATTTTCTCCCACTCCTCTAACATCCATCTGCTTATCTTCCACTTTTTCTCATCATCATTCCTCTGTATTATCCATATATTCTCATTCCTTCCCTTTTTCTCTTCTTTCTGTACTTCATACCGCCTTCATCAACTCTCTTTCTACACACACACACACACACACACACACACACACACTTACCTGAAGGTGGAGATATCTTGTTTCACCTCGTTAATGTCGTCCTCCGTCACGCCCTTCTCGTCCGCCTTCCGCTGCATCTCCGTGATGTAGCGACGCACCAGGAGTCGCATCACGTTCATGTGCCTCTGGTCCGCGATCTTCTTGGACTAAGGAGAAGGGATTACTGTTAGTTCGATTTTCTTTAGGTTATTTAGGTCTCCCTCTCAGATTACGTTTTCTTTCTCTACATTTTATTTTTTACATCAAAGGAGACAGCTCAAGGGCACAAAAAACGGAAACAATAATAAAAAAAAGCCCGCTACTCGCTGCTCCTACAAAAAAAAATCAAAAGAGGTATCCGAAAGAAAAGGTAATATGGCTTGTTTTATTTCATCTTTGCTATTTTATGTATTCTTTGTTAGGCATTTTTGTTTGGATACTTGAAAACAATGATAGAATTAATATGACTAGTTTTCTGTTAGTTTCCCTTTCCGTTTCCGTTTTCTTTCTCTATAAAAAGGTAATATGGCTTGTTTTATTTAATCGTAGCAATATATTATCTTTGTTTGACAGTTTTCTTTGAGCTTTTAAGGACAAAATTTAAAGGCATACGTGAGATGGACAACATTATCCTCCTTTTCTTGGTTTCATTATTTTCCTCTCATTCTCTTAAGGCTCTATTACACTGGGCATTTTTTCCGTGGATTTTCAGTCAAACCACAATTTCCGCTAGCATGGTTCTCATTTGTTTCTTGTTATTGCTGCTGATGATGATGGTGAGTAATACCGTCGTCCCTCGGTGAAATCTACAGTAGCTTTGGAAGATCGTGGACGCGTCAGAAAACCACGGAAACATGAAAACCACGTTAGCGGAAATCGTGGTTTGACTGAAGATCCACGGAAAACTTGCCCAGTGTGATAACCCCTTTAGTCACTCTCTCAGTCTCTCACCTTGAGCTTGACGGAGCCTCTCATCTTTTTGCCGGAAACCCCAAGGGCGCGCATGACCCCCTTGGGCGTGGGAATCATGTTGAAGGGCGGCGGCACGGTGCCTCCATCCTCGAAGTAGCTGAGCCAGAGCTTCGTGCGCGCGAACTTCCACTCAGTGTCCGACCGTTCCTGAGGGTGTGTGGAGGGGCGGATTAAGGGTATGTGGAGGGGTGGATTAAAGGTGTATGGTGGAGTGGATTAAAAGTGTGTGAAGGAGTGGATTAAGGGTGTATGGAGGATGTGTGGCAGGGTGGAGTAAGGATGACTTTGAAGGTTTTTTTTTTTTTTGTGTGTGTGTGTGTGTAAAGATGAGCTGAATGTGTTCGGGTACGTGTGCGTGTGCGTGTGTGTGTGTGTGTGTGTGTGTGTGTGTGTGTGTGTGTGTGTGTGTGTTTAATAAACTAGAGAAAGGGAGAAAGCGGGGGTGAAGTTCAATTATATATAAGTAATAGAACACACATGTAGACAGACACTCAAACAAACACACACATATACACGCACACGTACATGTATGAACACGTGAGTGCAAACACACACACACACACACACACACACACACACACACACACACACACAAACAGCTTCACTGCAGAAAATCATTAAAAGAATGGCAGAAGCGAGAAACGGAAAATGGAGTAGAAACACTTAAGAATACAGCGAAAAACATACACGTAAAGCACTTATCATATTGTTTAAGCGGTGCGGTCGCAAAATGATAAAGCCAACTGCTGCTAAATCGTCGTGACAGAAGCATCCATCGCCGCCCAAACACCACCGTAGCGAGGAGGGAAGGACAAGGGTAAGAGGGCTGAGGGAATAGGATAACAGAGATTGGAACAAAGACAATAAAAGAGCATGAAGGAAGAAAACAGGTAACGGAAGGTGAAGAGGAGGAGGAAGATAAGAGAAGAGTTGGACAAAGACAAAAGAACCATGTAGTTGAACAGGGATTACAACAAATACGAGAAAATGACGAGAACAGGAGGAACAGGTAGCCGAAGATGAGAGAGGAAAGGACGGACAAGTCAACAGAGAAAATAGAGGCACGGAGATTGGAACAGACGAGGAAAATAACAAGAAGAGGAGAAAGAGGGACAGGTTACCAAAGATGAGAAGGAGGAGGAGGAGGAGGAAAAGTAAAGTAGTAAAGATAAAATAGGAAGAGGAGGAAGAAGTGCAAGAGGAAGCGTTCATTTTGCTACCATTCTGTTGTCAAGTCACAGCGGTGGTGGTGGTGGTGGTGGTGGTGACAGCGACGCGGAGTAACAAAGCGGAACCCTAACAAGATTATTTACTCCCTCCCTCCCTCCCTCCCTCCCCCGGCAGAAGCATGGACGTAACCCAGCCCGTGCCAGTCAGTGAGGCGTGGGGGCGTGGGGGGCGCTGCGCAGGGGCGGGTAGGGCTGTTTTGTGAGCCGTTCACCTTGCGTCAGTAGGTCAATAGAGAGAAGCAACGCCAGCACAGCCAAACACAGCAACACAAACAGCAGCATAGCGACAGCAAAGAGCGGTGTCAATGGTCAATGGCAGTCGCGGCCTCAAGGACAATAAACGAGCGAGCGAGGCGAAGGAGAGCGCCAGGAAGCCTCAAAACCCACCGAGATGATGTTATACGAGTTGGACATCATGGCAATGAGGAGGTTGAGCAGCACGATCACGTTAATCACGGAGTACGACCCGTACATTAACATGGCCCAAAAGCGGGTGAAGCTGCCCACACCGGTCAGCTCGAAGGCGTCCAGCTCAACCAGCCCGAACGAGGCCCAGAAGAGTGACTGTGAGGTCTCGAAGAGGCTAACGGAGGAGAAGGAAACAGGTTCGTCTTAGCCACACACAAGGACAGGAACAAGACAGGATGGCCGGGACGGAGGACGCTTGGGAGGGGAGCGAGGCCCAGCGACGGGCGTGAAAATGGCTCCCCTCCCAGCAGTGTCCCGGGCCGAAGGGGAACTCACGTGGATCATGTTGTAGGAGTTGGACATCATGGCGATCAGCAGGTTGAGGAGCACAATGACGTTGATCACGGAGTATGAGCCGTACATGAGCATGGCCCAGAACCGCGTGAAGGAGCCCAAGCCCACCAGCTCGAAGGCGTCCAATTCAACGAGACCGAACGAGGCCCAAAACAGGGACTGGGAGGTCTCGAACAGGCTGCGGGGGTCAGGACGAGAAGGCTGGTCAGGGGGGGGCATGGGGGAGAGGGGACACACAGACAGATACAGAGGACACAGGTGGCCACAGGGAGGACACATGGCTACTTACAAACTACCGATACATGGTGGGTTTCGTTTCTGTGTTCTACTTTTAGCATTTGCACGACTGCTTGTGCTCGGGAGAGACTATTCACGTCAGCTTAACTCTCCTCTACTTTACTCTACTTTACTTCCCTCTATTATATCTTACATAACAGTTCATTATTTCTTTACTTCAAGCCACTTTGCCTTGTCCTGCTCTTATGATAATCTTTGACAGGCTTCAGATGACAAGATGACTCAAAGGAAAACAATATTACAACCTCACTTTTCAAAATTATGCGTACACGGAAGTAAGCAAGATATACAAAAGTTGTCAAAAGATAAGTTCAAATGTAAAAGAGTGGACGAACTTTCAAGTCAAAGAAAATTAAAAGCAGAGGTAAAGCAAAACCATCAACGTAGCTAATCAAACGTAACTACACCATGTACAGAATAGATTATATAAATGTCTACAAATTAATACGATACAAAATTACATGATAAATTAACTGCAGGTGGCACAGGTACAAGGCAGAACGGGTGCAATAGGTGGGGCGAAGAAAGGAAAAGGAGTAAGGAAAGGAAAAAAATAGGCAGGAGAGTAAAGAAAGGAGAAATAGGTGAAGTAAGGAAATAGGCAACGTAGGAAAGGAACAGGCAAAGAAATAGGCAAACTAAGGAAATAGGAAAAGTGAGAAACAGAGAAATAGGCAAAAAGGAGTAAAGGAGAGAATGCTACGAGGCAACAGAAGAGGATAAAATAGGAGTTGTTGAAGGAAAAAAAGAAAATAAAGATCAAATTCATACAGAAGAGAGAAACAAAGGAGAGGCCACTGAAACAAATTACAGTAAGAAGGATAAAAAAAAAAAAAGTGCAAACAGTGGAAAGTAAAGCAAATGACAGGAGTTGAAGACGAGGAAGAAAAGACAGAGTATAAGGAGGAAAAGAAACCAAAACCAGAGAGAGAGGAAAACAAACAGCAAAATGGAGGAGGGCAAAAGGAGATGAAGGGAGGGAGGGAGATGAAGGAATAAGAAAACATGAACAAAAGTGATAAGGGTAAGAAATGATGAACAGAACGAGAGGATAATAAATAAGAGCATAGAGAAGAAGAAGACAAGAAAGGATAAGAAGGAGGAGGAGGAGGAGGCGCCAGTATAACCTAAGAGACAATAACATGTGAGGTGGAAGGAGGGAGACAAGGAGATGAGAGAAGAAAAGAGGAAGACAAGATGAAAGGAGAAGAAAAGAGGAAGACAAGATGAGAGGAGAAGAAAAGAGGAAGACAAAATGAGACGAGAAGAAAGGAGGAAGACAAGCAGATGAGACGAGGTGGAGGAAGGGAGACAAAGAGATGAGAGATGAAAAGAAGAAGACAAAATGAGACGAGAAGAAAGGGGGAAAACAAGCAAATGAGACGAGGTGGAGGGAGGGAGATAAGATGAGACAAGAAGAAAGGGAGACTATGAAATAAGGCGAGAGGGAAGAAGTGAGACAAGAAAACGAAGTAGAGGGAGGGAGACAAGACGAGATGAGACGAAGTGGAAGGAGGGAGATAAAGGAGACACGCACTTTGCCCAGCGTCGCCAGATGAAGCACGCCTGATCCTCATTCTCCGTGTCAGGTAAGCCTCCAGGGAGCGAGTAGCACTTCTTCATCTCCAGCTCGGCGTAGTACCACATCAGCTGATTCATACCTGTGGGGAAGAGGGCGGAAAGGTGTTAGGATTTTGGGGGTTTTGTGCAGCAAGGGATGGCGCCACAAGGGGAAAAAAAAAGTAAAAAAGAAAAAAAAGCCCGCTAGACTCTGCTCAAATAAAAGAAATAAAGAACAAGAGGGCAGTTTTGGGTAGGCAGTTTTGGGTAGGTGGTATACAGAACGGATTTTTTTTTACCCTTCCGTGATAGGGGCGATAACTAAACTGCAACTTAATTATTTGTATATATAAGTTAGGGGGTTAATTCGGCAGAGAGCGAATATTATCACCTCCTCTCACGCTGTCTCTACACACCACAAACACCTCCACCTTCACTAATGTTTGTCTGATTACGAGATGCCAGAAGGTTAGTTAGTAAGTTAGTTAGTTGTCAGGAAGGCCAAGGAAGACGTGGAGAAAGGTGGCGGAGGAAGATATGAGGAGGCTGAACATCACGGAAGAAATGGCTATGGACCGGCAACAATGGAAGAGGCTCATCATATCCCGTCCAACCCCACCATAGGGATTAAATGGACGTTAAACAATGATGATGATGATGATGATGATGATGATGTCAGTTCCCTTTCCATCATTTGTCACAAGGTCTCCTCTCTTGCCATTAACCTACAACTATGGGAAAACTTACTAACCGTGCTGGCTCCAAAGTGCGTGTCTCATTTCTCTCCCTCCTTCCACTCAACGTAGCAAGATTGTCGTACTCTGCATCTTATGTTTCCCAATTTCCGACCCCAAAACTGCTTTCATCACCCAAATAACTGCCTTCACATATGGTTATCGTTTAAATGGTAAATTATTGGGGATTCTTGGTAACAGTTATGGGCCAGAAACCGGTAAATACGCGGTCCTTCCACTTCGTCTCATCCCGTCTTGTCTGCCTCCCTCTACTTCGCCTTCTTGTCTCCCTCCTTTCCTCTTGCCTTATCTCATAGTCTCAATTTCTTCTCGTCTCATCTCCCTATCTCCCTTCCTCCACCTCGTCTCATCCGCTTGTCTTCCTGCTTTCTTCTCGTCTCATCTCGTCTTGTCTCCCTCCCTCCACCTCGTCTCATCTGCTTGTCTTCCTCCTTTCTTCACGTCTCATCTTGTCTTCCTCCTTTCTTCTCGTCTCATCTCCTTGTCTCCCTCCTTCCAACTCACATGTTATTGTCTCTTAGGTTATACTGGCACCTCCTCCTCCTTCTCCTTCTCATCCTTTCTTGTCTTCTTCTCTTTGCTCTTATTTACTATCCTCCTACTCTCCTTCCCTCCTTCTCATCCTTTTTTGTCTTCTTCTCTTTGCTCTTATTTATTATCCTCCTACTCTCCTTCCTTTGTCCAGATCCACATCCTAGCCACCCTTGAGCTGATAACAAAACCTCTTATCATCCACAATTCACCAAAGACCCTCCCCCCATCACCACCACCACCACCACCCTAGTGACACTCACCACAACCGAAGGCAAACAGCACGAGAGTGTACAAGAAGAAGAACTTCATGATGTCGAATATCATGCGGCCGAGAGAGATCTGCAGCGGCCCGAGGTGAGGGTTGACGCTGAAGATGTGGACCAGTTTGAGAAAGCTGTGGGGGAAGGAGAAAATGAGTCCAAACAGGGAAAGAAAAGGGTTACCTGTTCCATACAAAGTGACGAAGAAAATTACTAGTACCACTTTCTCCTGATTTATGTGTAGGAGCAACATGTTCTGCCCTTTTATCTCTCCTTACGTTCTTATGTTTTTATGTTCTTATGTTCATTTACCTTTCGTGTGCTTTCCCTTATTGTAAGAAAATGCTGATTGTTACTACCACGCCTACCACCACCACCATCACTACTACTACAACTACTACTTCGTCCTTATCCTCGTCCTCCTCCTCCCAGCTCACCTGAAGATCATGGCGGCACCGAAGCATCCCTCGGAGAGCAGCATGGGGTCGAACGCGTGCCACATCTCCCTGGGGTAGTACGGCCACAGCCCCCGGTACAGGTCCAGCTGCACCAGGAAGAAGGAGGTGGTCCGCAGCAACACCCACGTCATGAAGAACGAGTTGGTGATGAAATCGATGATGTTCCACAGGTCCTTGATGTACTCCATTACGCCGTCAGACCACAGGGACTTTATCTCGGCCCATATCAAGCCTGTTGGGGGGAAGATGTGGGGGTGAGGAGGGATCTGTCAGGGCGTGGGGGTAAAGGGGCTGGGTCATGGTTGGGGGTGAGGAGGGATGTGTCAGGGCGTGGGGGTAAAGGGGTTGAGTCATGGTTGGGGGTGAGGAGGGATGTGTCAGGGCGTGGGGGTAAAGGGGCTGAGTCATGTTTGGGGTGAGGAGGGATGTGTCAGGGCGTGGGGGTAAAGGGTTGAGTCATGGTTGGGGTGAGGAGGGATGTGTCAGGGCGTGGGGGTAAAGGGGCTGAGTCATGGTTGGGGGTGAGGAGGGATGTGTCAGGGCGTGGGGGTAAAGGGGCTGAGTCATGGTTGGGGGTGAGGAGGGATGTGTCAGGGCGTGGGATTAAAGGGGCTGGGTCATGGTTGGGGGTGAGGAGGGATGTGTCAGGGCGTGGGGGTGAAGGGGTTGAGTCATGGTTGGGGTGAGGAGGGATGTGTCAGGGCGTGGGGGTAAAGGGCTGAGTCATGGTTGGGGTGAGGAGGGATGTGTCAGGGCGTGGGGTAAGGGGCTGAGTCATGGTTGGGGGTGAGGAGGGATCTGTCAGGGCGTGGGGGAAGGGGCTGAGTCATGGTTGGGGTGAGGAGGGATGTCAGGGCGTGGGGTAAAGGGGCTGAGTCATGGTTGGGGGTGAGGAGGGATGTGTCAGGGCGTGGGGTAAAGGGGTTGAGTCATGGTTGGGGGTGAGGAGGGATCTGTCAGGGCGTGGGGGTAAAGGGGTTGAGTCATGGTTGGGGGTGAGGAGGGATGTGTCAGGGCGTGGGGGTAAAGGGGCTGAGTCATGGTTGGGGGTGAGGAGGGATGTGTCAGGGCGTGGGTGTAAAGGGGTTGAGTCATGGTTGGGGGTGAGGAGGGATGTGTCAGGGCGTGGGATTAAAGGGGCTGAGTCATGGTTGGGGGTGAGGAGGGATGTGTCAGGGCGTGGGGGTAAAGGGGTTGAGTCATGGTTGGGGGTGAGGAGGGATGTGTCAGGGCGTGGGGGTAAAGGGGCTGAGTCATGGTTGGGGTGAGGAGGATGTGTCAGGGCGTGGGGTAAAGGGGTTGAGTCATGGTTGGGGTGAGGAGGGATGTGTCAGGGCGTGGGGTAAAGGGGCTGAGTCATGGTTGGGGGTGAGGAGGATGTGTCAGGGCGTGGGATTAAAGGGCTGAGTCATGGTTGGGGGTGAGGAGGGATGTGTCAGGGCGTGGGGGTAAAGGGGCTGAGTCATGGTTGGGGGTGAGGAGGGATGTGTCAGGGCGTGGGATTAAAGGGGCTGAGTCATGGTTGGGGGTGAGGAGGGATGTGTCAGGGCGTGGGGGTAAAGGGGCTGAGTCATGGTTGGGGGTGAGGAGGGATGTGTCAGGGCGTGGGATTAAAGGGGTTGAGTCATGGTTGGGGGTGAGGAGGGATGTGTCAGGGCGTGGGATTAAAGGGGCTGAGTCATGGTTGGGGGTGAGGAGGGATGTGTCAGGGCGTGGGGGTAAAGGGGTCGTCTTTTTTTTTTTTTTTTTTACGTGTACGCCTGTAGCTCTGGTAGGCTCTATTTAGGGGCCTGGATGGAAATTGGCCCCAGCCCGTCATGGCGCAGGCAAGTGTTTATAGTGGCGCTATCTTCGATCTAGCTACAGAACATGAGTGGCTGACTGGTTTTTTTTTTTATATTTAAGCTAATTTGATCACTACTACTAACAGGTAATGAGTCTGAACGCTTTATCAACAGGACTTTTTTTTTACAGCAAAGGAGACAGCACAAGGGCACAAAAAAGGAAACAACAATAAAAAAAAAGCCCGCTACTCTCTGGAGGCTATTTTTTGTATTACTCATGGTTGTGGAGAGGCTAAAATATCATTACTACCATGATTATTACTACGACTGCTACTACTACTACTACTACTGCTACTACTACTACTGCTACTACTACTTCTATCACTGCAATCACCACCACGATGACCACCACACCGCTGCGGACACTTACTGAAGATATACATAATGATGCCCAGCTCCACTATGCCCGGTAAACTGCCGCGTTCCTTCATCTTCCACTCCTCGAGGAGGGAGCGGAGCCACCGGTTGCCGAACCACTCGATCAGAAGGTACTCGATCCGCTGCGACGCCAAGGCCAACAACACTGGCGGGGGGAAGGAGGCGGTGAGGGGGGGATGTATGCGAGGGAAAGACAGGACCAGGGAGAGCGAGAGGGCGAGAGAGGAAGAAACTGACCACAGAAATTAGACAAAAACATAAACGAAAAACTACCCGAGAACACAAAAGTCTAAATCGACATACTTACTTCCGGAGCCATTGAATAGGAGAGTGTGGCCGACATCATCCCATGGGACATGTTGTTACCAAAAAGAGCCACGGGAGATTAAAAGTGATGTTGATACAAGTGTTTTAGGCGACATGTTGATACCAAAAAAGAGCCACTGAATAGGAGAGTATGGCCTAAATCATCACACGCGCCATATTGTTACCAAAAAAGAGCCACGGGAGATTAAAAGTGATGTTGATAAGAGCCACTGAATAGGAGAGTATGGCCTAAATCATCACACGCGCCATATTGTTACCAAAAAAAGGCCACGGGAGATTAAAAGTGATGATACAATAGTGTTTTACGTGCTTTGGGTACTTTAAGATCCTGACACTTCCTAAAGCGCGAAAGACACCCCATTGTATCGTCATCAATTTGAATGTCGCGCGGTTCTTCTGTTACAACATGGCGCCCGTGAAGGTGGCCAGTTTCTCCTATTCAATGGCTCTGGAAATAAGTATGTGGGTTTAGGCTTTTGTGTTCTCGTGTACTTTTTCGTTTATGTTTTTGTCTCATATCTGTGGGTAGTCAGTCTCTTCCTCTCGCTCCCTCTCGCTCTCACTGGTCCTCTGTCTTTCCTTTCCCGTTCCCATTCATAAAAACAATCCCCTCTCCCTACTTCCCTTCCTCTCCTCTCTCCTCCTATTGCCCTTCCCACCACAACACTCAACCAGTCTCTCTCTCAGCCCCTCTCACTCTCCCTGGTCCTCTGTCTTTCCTTCCCTTTCCCATTCATAAAAACAATCCCCTCTCCCTACTTCCCTTCCTTTCCTCTCCTCCTATTGCCCTCCCCACCACAACACTCAACCAGTCTCTCTCTCAACCACTCTCCCTCTCCCCTATCTGATCCTCCACCGTTCCCTTCCCCTTCCCATTCATAAAAACAATCCCCTCTCCCTGCTTTCCTTCCTTTCCTCTCCTCCTAATGCCCTCCCCACCACAACACTGAACCAGTCTCTCTCTCAGTCCCTCTCCCTTTCCCCTTTCTGATCCTCCACCGTTCCCTTCCCCTTTCATCCATAAAAACAATCCCCTCTCCCTACTTTTCCTCCTTTCCTCTCCTCCTCGTGCCCTCCCCACCACCACACTCACTCAGTCTCTCTCCCTTATCCTCTCTTCCTTCTCCCTGTTCCGTCACCTTTACCCTCCCGTCCCAATTCATAAAAATAATCTCTTCTTTCTAATGTCTCTTCTTTCCTCTCTTCCTCTCCTCCCTCCTCGTACCCTCTACAACACGATACTCACTCAGTCTCTCTCCCTCTCCCTCGCCCTCTTCTTCTCCCCCTTCTCTCTGATTCTCTACCATTTTCTTCTTTCTTTCATAGAGACTCCCTACTTCCCCTCCTCTTCTCTCTTCTCGTGCCCTCACCACCATGACACTCACTCAGGAAGAACATGTAGGAAGCGCAGTGGGTGATGAACTTGACGAAGGGCTTCTTGAGGAACTTGCCCTTATCGGAGTTGGGACAGAACATATAGGCCATGGACAGCACGGGGAACATGGCGGCGAGCTTGAACACTTCGATACACTGGTTGACCATGTCCTTGCGACGGAACCCTGGCAGACCGTCGTACCAGATGGCGCCGAGGAGCTGCTGCACGTTGGGGTGAGCCACGAACTGAAGGAAAAGGAGGAGGAGGAGGAGGGGGTGAGAGGAGAGAGGTGGAGTGTGTTTGGGTATAGGGTGAGGAACTGTGTTGGATATGAAGAAGGGGAGGAGTGTGGAGTATATGTGAACAGTGAATAACGGCTCACAAACCACCCAAACACTGTGAGGGGGCGAGGGAAATGAAGAAGAGATGTCACGGTGGTTGGGTGTTTTGGAAGCTGTTATTCACTGTTCACATTTACTCCCCTCCTCCCCTCTTCCTCCCCTTCTTCATATCACTTCACATTAACTCCATTCCTTCACTCTTCCTCTCTTTCTTCATCCCTGTTCGTATCTAACTATAACCATTTACTTATCCTCTCCCTCTTCTTCCTCTCCCCCTCTCTCTCCATTCACGTTTAACTCCATTTCCTCCTTTCTTCTTTCTATCTAACCATACCCGTTTACTTTTCTTCCATTTCTTCCTTTCCTCCCCCTCCAATCACATTTATCTCCATTTCCTCTCCTCAAACCCTTTCTCTTTTTCCTTTTCCCCCTTCAGCGCCACCTACCGACTTTTGGGAGTACTTGATAGCCATTTTGAGTCTTTCCAAGGAGTTCACTTCGCCCTCGTTCCACACGTCGCCGTCGGGGTCGTAGTTCAACATGATGGCGAGTTCGGTCTTCGTCCTCGTCTGGTCGAGCAGCTCCGAAGAGAACTTCATCACCTGCTTTCGTAGTGTCTGAGGGGGCGAGAAACGAAGAGGTGTGTTAAAATGGAGGAAAAAGAGCGAGGAAGAGAAATACACGTTGAGAGGAAAGGAAAAAGATGGAGAGGGTTATTAAGCTGAAAAGAAGAATTATGTTAGGAAGAGACAGAGGGAAGATGGAGAAATTGGAGTGTTAAGGTGGACGAAAAAGAACGAAGGAGAGAGAGATATAAAATAAATCAAAGTGTTTAAGTGGTAAGATGTAGGGAAAGGAGTTTTTTAAGGAGGAAGGAATGAAATACGTGTTGAGGCGGGATGGTGAAGGGAAAGAGGAAAGTGTTACAAAGGTGAGGATAAAATATATCAGTGTTTAAGTGGTGAGATGTAGGGAAAGGAGTTTTTAAGGAGGAAGGAATGAAATACGTGTTGAGGCGGGATGGAGAAGGGAAAGAGGAAAGAGGTACAGAGGCGAGGATAAGTAAATCAGTGTTTAAGTGGTGAGATGTAGGGAAAGGAGTTTTTTAAGGAGGAAGGAATGAAATACGTGTTGAGGCGGGATGGAGAGGAAAAAGAGAAAAAAAGTAAACTGCAGTAAGAATGAAAGAGTAAAGAGGAAAGAGTTACAGAGGCGAGAATGAAAGACATGGAATTATTGAAGTGGTGAGGAAAGAAAAAAAATGTTACAATGGGAAGCAGGAAGACGATAAAGTATAAGTAAGCGAGTGAACATATGGTTGAAGAAAATGAATTAAATGAAGAAAACGTTAAACACACAACTTTTTTTTCACTCTTCCTTCCTTGCTCACATAAAAAAGGGAATTACAACTTTTTTTCTCCTCAGATTTTACACAAAGCCTCTCTCTCTGCACTCTTTTTTATGCGTTCATTAATTCATCGCCTTTGTGGACGCAGTTGCTTTAGCCTTTTGAGCCGCTACCCCGCACAAACGGGGGCTGGTAGAGAAATTAATTAAAAAAGTACCCTGCAGTAAGAATGAGGAGAGAAAACTTCAAGGTAACGCAGGCTGTGGACTCGCTTATACAGAAGATGCATGAAGAGTGTAAAAAGGAGAAATATAACCTAAGGAGAAACGAATATTTTTTTTTAATATTTTTCTTTACGGCCTTGAACTGTCTCCTTAGCTGTAAAAAAATTAAATAAATAAATAAATAGGCAATGTGATCAGAGCCTATGGACAATAAAATGAAATAAAAAACAAAGAGCTACAAATATTCAAGGAGCTAAAGGAATAAAAAAAAAAGGGAAATAAGAAGCAAGGGAGCAGAAGGCACAGAAATAAAGCTTACCCGCAGAAAAAGACAGAGACAACTATAAGGCACAGACACGGAACTTATCCAGAGACGAAGAAACAGAGAACTATGAGGCACAGACACGGAACTTATCCAGAGACAAAGAAACAGAGAACTATGAGGCACAGACACAAAACTTATCCAGAGACGAAGAAACAGAGAACTATGAGGCACAGACACAAAACTTATCCAGAGACAAAGAAACAGAGAACTATGAGGCACAGACACGGAACTTATCCAGAGACAAAGAAACAGAGAACTATGAGGCACAGACACGGAACTTATCCAGAGACAAAGAAACAGAGAACTATGAGGCACAGACACGGAACTTATCCAGAGACAAAGAAACAGAGAACTATGAGGCACAGACACGGAACTTATCCAGAGACAAAGAAACAGAGAACTATGAGGCACAGACACGGAACTTATCCAGAGACAAAGAAACAGAGAACTATGAGGCACAGACACGGAACTTATCCAGAGACAAAGAAACAGAGAACTATGAGGCACAGACACGGAACTTATCCAGAGACGAAGAAACAGAGAACTATGAGGCACAGACACGGAACTTATCCAGAGACAAAGAAACAGAGAACTATGAGGCACAGACACGGAACTTATCCAGAGACAAAGAAACAGAGAACTATGAGGCACAGACACGGAACTTATCCAGAGACAAAGAAACAGAGAACTATGAGGCACAGACACGGAACTTATCCAGAGACGAAGAAACAGAGAACTATGAGGCACAGACACGGAACTTATCCCGAGACGAAGAAACAGAGAACGAACTTATCCAGAGACGAAGAAACAGAGAACTATGAGGCACAGACACGGAACTTATCCAGAGACGAAGAAACAGAGAACTATGAGGCACAGACACGGAACTTATCCAGAGACAAAGAAACAGAGAACTATGAGGCACAGACACGGAACTTATCCAGAGACGAAGAAACAGAGAACTATGAGGCACAGACACGGAACTTATCCAGAGACAAAGAAACAGAGAACTATGAGGCACAGACACGGAACTTATCCAGAGACAAAGAAACAGAGAACTATGAGGCACAGACACAAAACTTATCCAGAGACGAAGAAACAGAGAACTATGAGGCACCAGGGAAGGAGCCACAAGAAAGAAAAAAAACTAAGCAGCCATAAAAAAAACAGAACACGAAAACAAAAAAAGGAAAAGAAAGTCCACAAAACCGAGAGACATGAGAGATAAAGAAGATCAAGAAGTGGAGGACTCACCAAGGCACAACTCTCAAGGTAATCACTTTTAAACTCAAGGAAACAAGGAAGAAAGTCCGAGTGTCATAAAGTCAAAAGAAATACTGTACTCGGTCTTAAAAAAAAAAAAAAAAAAAAAAGTCGAGGAACCATAACGCCAAAAGAAAGTCACAATATACTCGATCGTAACCTCAAAGTTGAAAATCCATAGAGCCAAAAAAATACTCAAACTGTACTCAAGGAAACAAATAAATCAAAGTGCCATGAAACCAAAAACCAACTCACAATGTGTTCGGTCTTAAACTCAAGGAAACGAAGAGGAAAATCAGAGCCTTTAAAAAATAAATTTGTGCATAATCTCGGTCTTCAACTAAACTCAAAAGCAACACACAAGAAAAGGAAGTTAAACAGCGAAGAAGCCAAAAAGGAACTCACAGTGTACTCAGCCTTCAACTAACCTCATGGAAGCACTAGAAAGTCAAAATAAACTCACAATGAACTCGGTCTTCTATTAAACTCAAGGCAACACACAAGAACATGAAGTTAAACAGCGAAGAAGCCAAAAAGGAACTCACAATGTACTCAGCCTTCAACTAAACTCATGGAAGCACTAGAAAGTCAAGTAAAGAGCAAAAAAAAGTCAAAATAAACTCACAATGGACTCGGTCTTCTATTAAACTCAAGGCAACACATAAGAAAGTCAAGCTAAAGAACGAAGAAGCCAAAAAGGAACTCACAATGTACTTGGTCTTCAAATAAGCTCACGGTAAAGAGCAAAAAAAGTCAAAACAAACTCACAATGGACTCAGTCTTCTATTAAACTCAAGGCAACACATAAGAAAGTCAAGCTAAAGAGCGCAAAAAACTCACAATGTACTCGGTCTTAAACTCGTGTTCCATGCCCTGAAGGCGACGCAGCTCCCCGGAGAGTTCGAAGGCGGTGCGGATCGGGTCCTTGGAGGAGAGGGCGATGAGGGAGGGCGACGCGAGGGCCTTGTATGCGTTGATGCGGGACAGTGAATGGCGCAGCGAGTCCTCTTCCGTCGACACCAGGCAATCGTCACACCCACACCTGCAGGAGGAAGAGAAAGGTGGGTGTGCTGAGGAAAAGGAGAAAAGTGGGTGTGCTGAGGAAGAGGAGAAACGTGGGTGTGCTGAGGAAGAGGAGAAAAGTGGGTGTGCTGAGGAAGAGGAGAGAAAAGGGGGGGGTGCTGACTCGGGGTGACTATGACAAATTAACAACGATGCTACAATGACACTATCGGTCATATTATTAAACATTTCAGCGCCCAAGTACACACATTTGACAAGGCTTTCGTAGGAGTCTTGGGCATTTCCAGGAGTAGTTTTATGACCCAGGTAGTACTCTGACCCTTCTTCTGTACCATGGAACTAAAGAAACACTCATGAGAATCCGATTGATCTCCTTTTCCGCCTTTATAAATAGTTGATAGATAGTTCCAGTAGTAGTTTTATGACCCAGGTAGTAGTTTGACCCTTCTTCTGCGCCATGAAACTAAAGAACCACTCATTGGAACCCGACTGATCTCCTTGTCGACCTTTAGATATGGCTAATGTGAGAGGTGGCAGCGTTTGACAATACCTACCTCTGTCCCATATTATCAAACTCTTGGAAGCCTTAGTTATATCTATTTGAAAAGGCTCTCGCGGAAGTTGTCGGGATTTCCATGGGTGGTTTCATGACCCTGGCGGCTGAGTTTTGCAAGGCTTCCGCGCTGTGAAAGGGAAAAACTCTTATGTCAACCCGACGTGGATCCTCTCTGTCCTTAAACAAATATTCATAACAAGACCCCGAAGTGTTTCATAATGCCAGGCTATATGTAACGACTCCCCACTTCTTTTCTCTTCTTTTCTTTGTTGTTGTTTATTTTTTCTTGTTCTTTTTCCTCTTTCAAATCTTTTTTTTTCTTTTTCCTTTCTCCTCTTCTTTTTTCTTCTTTTCTTCTTCATTTCTTTTTCTTCTTTTGCTTCTTCTTCTTCCCATTACCGCCACTATCACTACCTATCACCCATCACCATCATCACACTCCTCTCCTTCTCCCCATCACTACCACCACCATCACCACCACTACAACCATCTCACCATAACCACACAAGGCCTTCCCAGCACCACCACCACTATGTCAACCACCACAATGTAGCAACCCCTCTCCTCCCCCCCCATCAGGAGGACACACTACCACTACCACCACCACCACCACAAAATCACCACCACTATAACAACCACAACAATGTAACAACTCCCTACTCCTCTTCCCCATCACCAGGACAACCCACCACTATCACTACCATCACCACCATAACAACCACTACAATATGACCACTCCCCACTCCTCTTTCCTATCCCATTCCCACTTAATTACTCCTTTCTCCTCTCACCCATCACCAGGACGCCCCAGCTCCTTCCCCGTCACCCCCATCACCCCCGCCGGCTCACCTGATATCGTGGGGCATGGGGAGCGACGCACCTCGATCCAGCAGCAGCTTCAGAATCTCGTAGTGGTTGTGGTGAGCGGCAAGGATGAGGGGCGTGATGTCCTTGGTGAAGGTGGCCGTGTCGCGCGTCATGGTCTCCCAGCTCTGAGGGCGACGAGCAAGGTGGAGTGGAGGAGGGGCGTAGGTGGAGTGAAGGAGTATGAGGTGAAGGAAGAGAAAAAGGTGATGGGATGGGGAGGAGTGATGGAGGAGGGGCGTAGGTGGAGTGAAGGAGTATGAGGTGATGGAAGAGGTGATGGGATGGGGAGGAGTGATGGAGGAGGGGCGTAGGTGGAGTGAAGGAGTATGAGGTGATGGAAGAGAAGGTGATGGGATGGGGAGTGATGGAGGAGGGGGGTAGGTGGAGTGAAGGAGTATGAGGTGAAGGAAGAGAAAAAGGTGATGGGATGGGGAGGAGTGATGGAGGAGGGGCGTAGGTGGAGTGAAGGAGAAGAGGTAAAGGAGGAGGAAGAGGTGAAGGAGAAGAGGTAAAGGAGGAGGAAGAGGTGAAGGAGAAGAGGTGAAGGAGGAGGAAGAGGTGAAGGGGAAGAGGTGAAGGAGGAGGAAGAGGTGAAGGGGAAGAAGAGAAGGAGGAGGACGAGGTGAAGGAGGGGGAAGAGGTGAAGGAGAAGAGGTAAAGAAGGAGGAAGAGGTGGGGGAGGAGTAAGGAGTGAAGGAAGAAGAGGTGAAGGAGGGGTAAGGGGTGGAGGAAGGAGGAGAAAGGGGTGGAGTAGGAGGAAGGGGCGAAGGAGGAGAAGTGGGTAAAAAAGATGAATAGGATGGAGGACAAGAAAGGAATGGAGGAGGAGGAGGAGGAGGAGGAGGAGGAGGAGGAGGAGGAAGAAGGGTTGGAGGAGGAGGAGGAGGAGGAACGGAGGGGTGAATCTCATGAGTAAAAAAAAAAAAAAAAGTGCTGTAATGTTGAGTTGACAAAAAACAAAACATGTATAGTACGTGTTTGAGTGCAGACAATCAATGGATGAAAAAAAATAATGTCAATGAATATATGAAACAAAATAAATGATGATAAGAAGAGGATGATAAAATGAAACGAAAGTATGTAAAAAAAAAAAAAAAGGAAAAGAACAATATAAATAATGAACGAATACAGCAACACACACACACACACACACACACACACACACACACACACACACACACACACACACACTTACATATGGATCTCCCTTTTTGTGGACTTTCTCTTCATGAGCCAGAAGGACCTCCACTCCCTCCACATACTCCTCGGAGATGGCGTGGAGAAGGGCGTCCTGCAGGGGGAAGAAACCGAAGAAGGAATGAAGAAGATAAAGATGAAGACGATAAAGATGAAGACGATAAAGATGAAGACGATAAAGATGAAGACGATAAAGATGAAGAAGATAAAGATGAAGATGAAGATGATGATAAAGATGATAAAAATGAAAAAGATGATAAATATGAATAAGATGAAGATGAAGACGAAGACGAAGACGAAGAAGAAGAAGTAGAAGTAGAAGAAGAAGAAGAAGGAGATAAAAAAAGAAGAAAAATCAATATTGATGCACTTCTTCACACGGTTTACATATATTTCATTCACTCATTTCCTTATACATTGCTGAAAAGTTACTCCATAGAAAAAAAAGCTGGAGAGTAGTTAATACCAATCTTATTATTCTTATTTTATTCATTCCTTATATCATCATCAAGAAACTTCCATCAATTATCTTTCCCTCTTCAGCCTAAAGTCTTAAACGTCTAAACAAAATTCTTCAACGCCTCGGAGCCTCAGTTCGCCTATTAGAAAAGCCTCTCGTAAAAGTTGCAGGGATGTTCATGGTCTGTTTGGTGATGCTAGTGAAAGTTTTACCCGACTTCTGCACCAGGAACGGGAACACCACACATTAAAACCCGGTTAATCTTCTCCGTGACCTTAGGATAAAGTCGTAGCGGGAGACTGGAAGCTCGATACGTTTAACCTAGTAACAGCGGGGATCATGCTTCTTAATGGTCCCTCCCAGCGATAAAAATGAGAAAAAATCACCCCTCACACAAACCATTTCATAATATATATCAAAGCATTTGTGATCAGAGTATGTATCATCTATTTGGGGGGGTTGATATCATGGCACAAATTTGGCCCGTCACTGCTACCGGGTTAAGAATATATGGAGCTGAGATCAAAGAGTACAGTGTGTCAATTCGTCCTCGCCTCACCTTCGGCTTCACTCCGAAATCGAGCAGACATTCCAGGAGGTCCAAGTTTTCGTTCTCGATGGCCACGGAGATGGAGGAGCGGCCCAGCGGATCCTTGCAGTCCTTGTCCAACTCCTGCGGCTTGTCCCTGAACGCCTCTATATGGCTGCAACGCACAAACACACGCACGACAAGGCATTAACCTCACCCTCACGTCCGCTTATTTCAATCCTATTTGTCATTTTCCTTCTGGTTCTGATCCTCCTACTCCTCCTCCTCCATCATCATCATCATCAACCAAAGGATAAGGAAGAGGAAGAAAATATAGAAGAGGAGAATAAAGACAAATTATAGGAAGAAATAAAATGTGAAAAAAGACAAACAGAACAGGAAAACAACAGGAATGTGAACATGAAAATGAGTGCAAGGAGAAGGAACAACAGCAGAACAAATACACGGTGAAGGAGGAAGAGAAGGAGGAACGGGAGGAGAAAGATGAGGGAGAAAAAGAAGGAGAAAGAGAAGGAAAAAGAGAAGGAGGAAGAGGAGGAAGAGAAGGAGGAACGGGAGGAGAAATAGGAGGGAGAAAAAGAAGGAGAAAGAGGAGGAAAAAGAGAAGGAGGGGAGGAAGAGAAGGAGGAAATAGAAGAGAAAGAGAAGGAGGAGAAAGAGAAGGAGGGAGAAAAAGAAGGAAAAGAGGAGGAAAAAGCGGAGGAAGAGGAGAAAGAGAAGGAGGAGAAAGAGGAGGGAGAAAAATAAGGAGGAAGAGGAGGAAAAAGAGAAGGAGAAAGAGGAGGAAAAAGAGAAGGAGGAAGAGAAGGAAAAGGAGGAGGAACGGGAGGAGAAAGAGAAGAGGGAAGAAAAAGTAGGAAAAGAGGGGGAAAAAGAGAAGGAGGAAGAGGAGGAGGAACGGGAGGAGAAAGAGAAGGAAGGAGAAAAAGAAGGAAAGAGAAGGAAAAAGAGAAGGAGGAAGAGTAGGAAGAGGAGGAACGGGAGGAGAAAGCGAAGGAGGAGAAAGAGGAGGGAGAAAAAGGAGAAAGAGGGGGAAAAGAGAAGGAGGAAGAGGAGGAAGAGAAGGAGGAACGGGAGGAGAAAGAGAAGGAAAAGAGGGAAGGAGAAAAAGGAGAAAGAAGAGGAAAAAAGAGGAGGAAGAGGAGGAAGAGGAGGAGGAGAAAGAGAAGGAGGGAGAAAAAGGAGAAAGAGGAGGAAAAAGAGAAGGAGGAAGAGAAGGAAGAGAAAGAGAAGGAGGGAGAAAAAGGAGAAAGAGGAGGAAAAAGAGAAGGAGGAAGAGAAGGAAGAGAAAGAGAAGGAGAGAGAAAAAGAAGGAAAAAGAGGAGAAAAAAAAGAGAGAGGAAGAGGAGGAGGTCCACATACCGTCTGACGGAGGCCACATCTCCTCGCTGCACGAAGAGGAGGAACTTCCGCTCCGCCTCCGTCAGCACGATGTCGGAAGGCGCCTCGACCATGTCCACGAACGGCTCGGAACTCTGTCGGGAAGGGAACCAAGAACGTATACTCCCCCCTTCGATGCCTGTCCGTTCTTCCTCTTGCATCAACAGACAAGTACTCAACACAAGACGCTATTCATACTATTCATACTCATTAGTTATCATGTATCACTTCTTTCACCATTTCTACCTTGATGTCTTTTTTTTTTTACAAGGACAGCTCAAGGGCACAAAGACAGGAAATAATAATAAAAAAAAGCCCGCTACTCGCCGCTCCTACAAAAAATAATTAAAACACTTACTCACCAGGACTACTACATCACATATCCACTCTTCTTTCTCCACTTCTCCCTCGATGCCTGTACTTTCTTCCACCAATTCTTCCACCACGAATCCCTCATGTCTGTGTCTTCTTCCACTTGCATCAACGGACTGTCACAAGCTTAACTGACACTTCCACATCACATCATACCTTTCTGCCACTTCTCTACCACTTCTTCCACTTCTCCCTCATTACGTGTGCTTCCTTCCA
>NC_066551.1:8246205-8273705 GCF_024679095.1 Eriocheir sinensis
ACACCTCAAGAAATACAAGGTGAAAAGTATTGAAGAAGAAAAAGATAAAAACACGAGAGAAATGAGTGGACCGTGTGGAAAGACGCGCCACAAACACCAAACTTCAACGCCACAAACACCAAAATCCAACAACACAGTACCACCACCACCACCGAGACCACAAGTAGAAAGAAAAAAACATCGAATACCGTCTTCCAAAACGCTGAAAATAAAAAGAAAAAAAAGGAGAAAGGAAATGAAGAAACGAGAATATGAGAAAATGTCAAAATAATATATAATGAAACTTGAGTGAGAGAATTAGAGAACGGAACAACAATAAAAGCAACAACAATAATAACAGTAGTGATAATAGTAAATGTAGGCTTTTAATATTCACACCAAAATACCTCAAATCTTCCCACCGATGAAAGAAACCCCACTGCATTAGGCCCCAATCCCTTTAACCCTCTCCCTTTACTCCCTTCCCTTTACTAACTTAACAAATACCCCCTTTCTACCTTTTACTCCCCACCTTTTTCCTTCTACTCCCACCCCTATCTCCTTTATTTAACTCCCACCCTTCCTCTTTTCCGGTACTCACTCCCAAGTCCCTATCAGTCCCTATCTCCTTCCCTTACTCCTCCCTGCGTTATCAGACCTACAGCTAAGTCTCCTTCCCTTCCTTACTTAACACCCTCTACCCTCATTTACCTCCCTACCCTTCACAATCTATCCCTTCCTCTTCACCCCTCTATCCCTTTACATTCCTCCCTCCCTCCCTTCGTCACTTCACAAATCCCCCATCCTTAAAACTCCTCCCTCTCTCCCTTTATTCTCCTCCACATCCCTCCCTACCCTTCCCAGTCTATCCCCTCCCCTTCACCCCTCTATCCCTTTACATTTCTCGCTCCCTCCCTTCATCACTTCCCATATCCCCCATCCTTAAAACTCCTCCCTTTTCTCCCTCTATTCTCCTCCATATCCCTACCCATTTACCTCTCTCTCTCTCCTCCGCCCTTTGTCACTTAGCTAAGCTCCTGCCCTCTTCCCATTCCCTCCCTCTTACTAAACTACTCCCTTATCCCCAACCCTCCCTTAGTCTCTCCCCCCTTCCCTCACACCCCTCCATTCCTTCATTAGTCGCTTGACCTAACCATTACTCCCGACGCCTACCCCCACCCCCCTCCCCCAGCTAGTGTAAGAGAGGAAGCCCTATATGTGACCTGCCCCCCTCCCCCCTCCCTCTTCCCCCCTCCTTCAAGCTGACCCACATCCGCCGTCGGGGTCATAGAAAATGGGGCACGTGTATCAAGACAAAGATGCAGGTACGGACGGACAGGTAAAAATATATAATCAGTCTATTTTCTTTCTTTTGGGAGGGACACGGTTTCTCTCTCTCTCTGAATCATTATTTTTTAGTTCTTGTTATTGTTGTTAGTGTTTTTGCTAGTGATAGTGGTGGTGGTGGTGATGATGATACTGATGGTGGTGGTGGTGGGGAGGGGGTAGTGGCTGTGGTAGTGGTGGTAATGGTGGTGGTGGTAATGGTGGTGGTGGTGGTGGTAATGGTGGTGGTGGTAATGGTGGTGGTGGTGGTAATGGTGGTGGTGGTAATGGTGGTGGTGGTAATGGTGGTGGTGGTGGTGGTGTTCTGAAGGCCGGGTGGTGATGTGAAGCCCCTACAAGTGTCTTCTTTCTCTTCCTTCGTTCCTTCATTCATTCCTTTATTCCTTCATCCTTTCCTTCATTCCCTCTACACTGCTCTTTTATCACCTCCTCCGTCCTGCATTTCCTTTCTATCTTTTTTTACTTTTTTTCTTTCTCCCGTAAGAGAGAGAGAGAGAGAGAGAGAGAGAGAGAGAGAGAGAGAGAGAGAGAGAGAGAGAGAGAGAGAGAGAGAGAGAGAGAGAGAGAGAGAGCATTATATACACACCAAATATGAACGCAGGAAGGTCAATTAGATACTCCACACTGAGCTGCCCATATCCATTGTACGTAACTCTTCATGCGGTCTGTTTTTCTTCTGTTTATTCGATACCCGGGACTTCGCAGAAAATTCTTGTCAAATGCCGCGGGAAACTGCAGATGTATTTCTTCCTCTCTTACACCTCCCACACTTTTCCTGGTTCATGTTCCCAAGTTTCGGAGACCTTGGAGAAGCTACTGTTGGTGCGCACTTCACAAACACGCATTGGTACAGAGTGATGGACAAGCAGAATACAAGACTCACAGGGTCGTTTTACAAGACATATCGCAGCCCAAGAACACATATTTGACAAGGCTTTCGTAGGGGATGTGGGCATTTCCAGGGGTAGTTTTATGACCCTGGTGGTAGTGTGAGTCTTCTTCTGTACCATGAACCTGAAGAAACACTCATTAGAACCCGGCTGACCCCCTCTTTGACCTTTAGAAACAGGTGACGTGAGAAGCGAGTATGTTTTATAATACCAACCACAGACATGTGATAAAATAAACATAAGCTGTGTAAGTAATGTGGCAATGCGTGAAGGGAGACAAAAAAAACTTGCAACGGCAGAGAACTTCAACTGTTGCGTATAGAGCACGACAAAAAAAATAACTAAGAATGTTTTATATGACGCAGAATGAGGATGTCAAAGAGAGGATACTTGACTCCGTACTAGGAAAAAAAGAAGAAACCATGCGGTGATTGTAGGAGGGGAGTGCGGCATGATTAAACCAGAGGATGGTATGTAGAGGTTACTTTTACGTTAGTTTGTGCTGAAAATTGGTGTGAGGTGCCTGTTGCGTCTGCGGTGTTCCTAGGCTATGCTCGGCTAGGGGAGTTAGTGAGAAGAAGAGCCTTTGATTCTGCTATGTTCAAGAGACGTGTCTGTGGAGCCCCCCCCCCCCCATATAATTATGAGATGCATACTCCATACGACGGCGAACAAGGCCCCTGTATATGGATAGCAACTGGTAGGGGGAAAAGAACTGGCGGAGACGATACAGAACACCCGTGAGAAGGACAACGGAGGGCCATCGGAGGAGACATGGCGAGACAGATGAAGGAGAACATTTAGTTTTTTACAAATCGAGAAGAAGAGGAATGAAGCAAATGTATAGTTGATGAAAATACGACTGAAAGTTTTATATGAAGGTTGGATAGATTTATGGGAGGTGAGGCAGACGGTGAATGTCTACGTATCAGGAGCTCTCATGAGTAGATCAACTGGCCTCTTGTAGTCTCGTAATATTCTTGTTTATTCTCGAGCGTTGAGCGGCCGGGTGCAGATTGGGAGAGTTGAGACACGGTATTGAGAGAGGAGAAAAGATAGGGTAGGAGGAATACACATGGATACATGGAGATATATAAACACAAGAGGTCAGCTGGAATTCACGTTGCAGCTCCCAATAACCAGCTATTTCCTACCTGGCCTCCTCATCCACAAACCTACCATACCTTCCACTGAAACTTTGATTATAATGCCGCCGACTGCAAACCTTAATTCACTCCATTCACACACTAAACGATTTGTACACCGGATGAAAATGAAGCAAGTGGGAAGGATAGTGAGAGGGTGTCCTGGTTCTCCTCATCCACAACCCTACCAAACCTTCCACTGAAACTTTGATTATAATGCCGCCGACTGCAAACCTTAATTCACTCCATTCACACACTAAACGATTTGTACACCGGATGAAAAGGAAGCAAGTGGGTAGGGTAGTGAGAGGGTGTCCTGGTTCTCCTTACCCAGCTTGTGTTCTTCAGGCGGGTAATCCAAGAGAGGGACGACACGACGGTCTGCTCCTCACAGGCTCACAGACGCCAGTGACACATACCAACACACACTTCACCATTTGCCGGTGGGTCTCACCCCCTCTTCCTCGCCCCAACCTCCCTCCGCTTCCCTCAAAGTCATGGGTGGCATCTGAGGCGTCTAAGGAGGCTGTAAACTCCTCCCAAGCTTCGAACACTTTCTCTAACATATATCCCACTCACAGGAGACTAAATGAAGACCGTCAGGCCCAGATATTCACCAGAGAAACGCCAAAAAAACGATGAAACAAACCGATATCTTCCTAATGCTTGGCACCCGAGGAAGCCACACAAGCTCCACATACGTCTGGAAATCTTGTTACGGGGCTTAAACTGGAGTCCTCTCGCCGTGAAGGTATTTGTTGTACCTCACACAGCGGCTTCCATTCTATAGGGTTTGATTTCCCTCAGAACGGCTTACGCTGACCTGACCTCCATTCGTGTGCTGGTTCCCGGCTGGAGCACTCAAGGGGGCATATCGAGGTGCACAGCGGTTACAGGAAAAAGGTCACAAAGAGGAGGGTGGAGAGGGAGGGGTCGAACGCATGCCGTGCCCCTGGCCTAGTAACGCTCGCGTAATATTTAAGCCGAGCGTCGCCTGAGTCACCTTACGCAAATTTTAGGCACTTGCTGTTGACCCACATAGGGTTAATTAACTGTCACATTTACTGGTGATTAACAAGAGATATATAATTCTTGCCCTCTATGGTAACAGTGACCATACTCAGTAACACCTTACATGCCTGCCGGTAGCTCACGAGTAGTGTGTCACGACAGATATTGCGACACTTTGTAGTTCGTGATACCTAATACCAGAGAACACCACTACACACGATATGACAAGCCTGATGAATACTTTGACTCTCCAACCAGTACAAAGAACATACGAAAAGGCTAACGCTCAACAAACATTATCATTATTATTATTATTATTATTATTATTATTATTATTATTATTATTATTATTATTATCATTTTTATTGCTGTAAATATACTGATCAATATTGCTTCGAATACCTCCATTATCTTAACCTTCATTATTAACATCACCGCCATCGTCAACTATATCTGTAAGCGAACAAAAACAGACGTCTGTGTGTGTTTTAGGCGCTGCCTATAGCGCCGGTAGTCTTTCTTCGGGGGTTTCTTCAACGACTCCAGCCCGTTACTGACGCAGGAGAATGTTATTTATAGTGGCTGCCGTGCTAAATGACTCTTTCTTGGCCCATGCTGCCCCCAGGTGCTCCTCCTGACAAAAGTTACTGAAGTTAGGGTTGAACGAAGATCTGGGCAGCGTGTGGGTAATATTCCGCCACTCGGCGAAGGTTTTTTTTTTTTTTTGCACAGCCTATTGCCGGCGCCGGTTCTCTTTGGAGTGGATCCTGATGGTCGGTCAAGGCTTCTTTTCGGTAGGTCCTGATGTCGGCCCAGCCCGTTCTGGCGCAGGCGAGTGTTTATAGGCCTTGCATTCTTGCATTGGCTCTCCCAGCCTCCTCTTCCATCTCTTTTCTTAGAATCTAGGTTGATAGGTGGTCTTCTGGACAGCATGTGGGTGGTTTTTTTAAGCCACTCGGCGCTGAAATCGGCTCCCAGCTCCCAGGCAGGGGATTGAACTCGGAACTCTCCTGAACACGGGCCGTTAGAAGTGCTGACAGCCAACCACCGGCAACAGCGACGGGCCCAATTCTTGGCTTTACCGTGTACCGGCGACGGACCAAATTTTTGCCGTGATATAACCCCCCAAAAAAATAGATGATGCATAAACTGATCACAAATGCGTTAATGTATATTATGAAATGGTTTGCGTGAGTGATGATATTTTTCTCCTTTTTCTCGCTTAGAGGGTCCTTTAAGAAACATGATCCACGCAGCTACCAGGTTAAAAAAAAAAAATTATATATATATATATATATATATATATATAGATATATATATATATATATATATATATATATATATATATATATGTGTGTGTGTGTGTGTGTGTGTGTGTGTGTGTGTGTGTGTGTGTGTGTGTGTGTGTGTGTGTGTGTGTGTGTGTGTGTGTGTGTGTGTGTGTGTGTGTGTGTGTGTGTGTGTGTGTGTGTGTGTTGTGTGTGTTGTGTGTGTGTGTGTGTGTGTGTGTGTGTGTGTGTGTGTGTGTGTGTGTGTGTGTGTGTGTGTGTGTGTGTGTGTGTGTGTGTGTGTGTGTGTGTGTGTGTGTGTGTGTGTGTGTGTGTGTGTGTGTGTGTGTGTGTGTGTGTTTGTGTGTGTGTGTGTGTGTGTGTGTGTGTGTGTGTGTGTGTGTGTGTGTGTGTGTTGTGTGTGTGTGTGTGTGTGTGTGTGTGTGTGTGTGTGTGTGTGTGTGTGTGTGTGTGTGTGTGTGTTTGTGTGTGTGTGTGTGTGTGTGTGTGTGTGTGTATACGGGCCAGATAGAGGCGGGGAAGCCGAGAAAGGGAGCGGCTTAGTGGATGTAGGTGACGGAAGGCTTAGCGATGACGACAAACATGTGGGCCGATGAGGACAGGTGACTCGGGGCTCACACACACAGTAATTAACTCTCAGGTAAAGGGGTACAAGGAAAGGGCGGGCAGGTGCAGGGGTTCAGGAGTTTCTATGCAAGGATTTTTTTATTAACAGAAAAGGAAACAGCTCAAGGGCAAAAAAAAGAAAACAATAATGGAAAAAAGCCCGCTAATCACTGCTCCTATAAAAAACGAGTTCAGAGGAGTGGCCGAAAGAGAGGTCAATTTCGGGAGGGGAGATGTATTTATATTATTTTACTGTTACACAGTCGCATGGTGATCTTACTTAAATTTCAAATGTGTCACGCAGGGGGATTTTCAACTTTTGCCCGTAGATAGCGCCTCAAATTTTACATTTCAAAGTTAATGGCTTGCCTTTTCAATTTCCTATAATGATTATTAGAACTGCTTCCTATGAGTCTGCCGAACTACTTTGTTGAGCGACATGTACGAACATTTCCACTCTTCCTTCCTTTACTTTGACATCCCAGACTTTAGATTTATGGACGAATAAAGAAGTACTACACAACTGGTGCTCTGGAGCTGCCACATATTGGCCGGGAGTCCTTTGTGCCATTGAGTATCATTACAGTTAATTTAATTACTTTATCGTCAGTAATTTTTGTAATGTGTTTACAGTTGGACTGTCCGATTATAAACATTAGAAAAAAATATATGATATACAACAGTGCTGATACATAAGCAAGTCAGTGGCGAGGTGTGTTGAGCTCTGCAACATTGTGTCAATTAATTATGTGTTATCATGCTGAACCTCTCTCTCTCTCTCTCTCTCTCTCTCTCTCTCTCTCTCTCTCTCTCTCTCTCTCTCTTCACGGCTCTGGAAATTCATTACAACTATTGCAACGACGCGCATCACATTCTAAAAGTTTCCGTTGTCTCCTTTTTGGAAAATATTTGTTTACAATTGTAGTAATCATAATAACAATAATAATAATAATAATAATAATAATAATAATAATAATAATAATAATAATAATAATAATAATAATAATAATAATAATAATAATAATAATAATAATAAATATCCTAAAAATATCTATGACAATTATCATTTTTATTACTATAATTTTAATAAAAATAATTATTACCATTAAAATGAAAAGGATTATATTACTGAAAAACTTATAATATATAATGTTATTATTTGCAATACTATTTTCAGTACCAATAGTTCTATTATAATTACTCTCATTTTTGTTACTGTTAGTATCGTTGTTATTTTACAGCATTAAGAAGTAAGCTTTAAAATATATGAAGCAAAATATATTTTTCCACATAATAAAACTGAACACACCTCACAGCTCAGGCGTCAATAATTCCGGCAATGGCTCCCTTCACTTCGGGTCAGTATCCTGGCCGAGGCACGGCGGGCTGACCACTGTGCTGGCCACCCTCCTTGCAGCACCGGCCAGCGGACAGTGTGTACGGGGGAAACCTGGGGAAGGTGAGAAGTGCTTTGAGGAGTGACCTTGCCGTCAGAAGGAGCCTCACATACCACCCACAGATAATAAAAATAATAATAAAAAGCATGTAGAAAACAGCAACCTCGTCTCCGTCCCCAACTTTTACTTTTTCTATTTAGCCAAGTTCTGTTACAATTCGCATTCGTGTTTTCCTGCTGGCCGAACTCTTGTCAAAACAAACATTCCCGTTCATCACGAGAAAAACAATACGGAATTGACTAAATAGCTCTTTCCCACGCGTTTCCCTTAGCGGCCTAATTAACTCTTGTTGAGACTGATATTCACTACTAACGTGATAATATCGAAATAAAATGACTAATTCTTGCCTGACTTTTCCATTTCTTGTCAAAACCAGAAAGATCCAATTGCCACTCACAACTCTACTACTTTTACTGGTCCAACCTTGTTCAGACTAATGAAAACTCAAAAATAACTGACCCCCATACTTACACCTTTTCTACTGACAAACACTTGTCATAACTAACATTCCTTTCCCCACGAAGGAAGCGAAAATGAATTAACGCTTTCCACCATTCCACCTTCCTTACTCACCTAACCTTTTCTTGATTTCATCTAAAATGACTCAATGAAGATGTAGCAAGTACTTTCCACCCCTCTACTTTCCCTACTGACCTAACTCCTGTTGAAGCTAATACTCTGTTCCAACACGAGGCGGACAAACTGGAGTAACGTTAATACGGCGCCAGAGGAGGCCGAGTGAATATAATCGCCACGAGGACTTGTGTGGCTTCCATGGCAGTACAATAGACGGACGCCGAACTTCAGTAGACACCAAACACCCGACATGTTAAAGCGAATGACCGTCACAATGAATGAGACGACCTGAACACTGCGTCATAAAGAGTAGCTCCAGCACAAAATGGCCTAAGAGAAAGAAGAAAAAAAGGTACATTCGACAAAAAGAATGAGAAGAAAAAAAAAATATGACTGGAGATCTTGAGTGCGAGGTTAAGCTAATTAAGGTACAAAGCTTGGTAAATCACCTGTGTGTGTGTGTGTGTGTGTGTGGTGGTGGTGGTGGTGGTAGTAGTAGTAGTAGTAGTAGTAGTGGCGGCAGTAGTAATAGTAGTAGTGGCGGCAGTAGTAGTAGTAGTAGTAGTAGTAATAGTAGTATATACCAGTAGTAGTAGTAGTAGTAATAGTAGTAGTATACCAGTAGTAGTAGTAGTAGTAGTAGTAGTAGTAGTAGTAATAGTAGTAGTATACCAGTAGTAGTAGTAGTAGTAGTAGTAGTAGTCGTCATCGTAGTAATAGCATTAGTAGTAGTAGAAGGAGGAAGAGGAGGCAAAGATGCAACTACATTAACTATTCTTCTTGCTTGCCGAAGACGTAGAAGAATGGGAGTACTGGGGCATGACCAGAAAAGATTTAAGACAAGAAAAGGAGGAGAAAGTAGCACACGTTCCGTTGCATATAAAAGATGAGGAGGAAGAGGAGGAGGACGAGGGTGATGAGTAGGATGAGTCAGAGGAGGGGCAGGAATTACTGAAATACCATAATCTTAATCCTCCTTACCCTTACTCCTCCCCTTCGTCCAGACGTCAAATAAAAATAGTATCAACTCAGCACGAATTACTTCCTACTTCCGTCACACTCCTTCCCCTTCTCTCTTACCTAACTTTCCTCCCTCCCTCTCTTCCTCTCACTCTCTCTCATTCTATACTCTGCACCGTAAGCCCTTTCCTAGTTCCTCCTTATACCGCCTTTTCCTCATGTACCATTTAGGTCTTCTGTACAGTGTCAAGGGGATTATATTCATTTACATTATTTCTGATAGCAAGCACATTTGAATTAAGCACAAGTTATGTCAAAATATACATCTCTCCCTCTCTCTATTTCTATCTATCCAAATCCATCTATCTCTATCTATTTATATATCATTCTACCTATCTCACACATAATATCTTTACCAGTACACTTTTCCTGTTAACAAAAGTCGCCTTGATCACTCAGAACTTAAGCCCGTTATCATAAAGCCTCTTTGCTACTTCTAACGAATCATGGCAGTTCACGGGCTGATTAGTTGATGGCAGTAGATAAAATCCTTGTGAACCGCTATGAGTCATTAGTAGGAAGGAGGCTCTAAAAATAGGAGGAACTCAGGTTGTTAGGTAAGTAGTAGTAATGAAAAATGGCTTGAAGACACCGTAGATTTTCACTAAGGCGTATACGTGTATGATAATAATATATAGTCATATCAATAAGAATAAGAATAACAGTTGCTCTCTAATATGCACTGTCTCCACATATTCGTAGTCTTAAAGTCAACCTTGATACTTTTAACGTTTCTTTGGTGACATACCGTAAACATGTTAGCCTCCCCTTCCAGAGAATATGTATAAAAGAAAACGTGTGCTAATGCTGGGGTAGCGCGTGTTTCTGTCAGACAGGAGGAGATGGCGAGGTAGAGAAGTCTTATGTCAACAAACCATGATAAAACAATGATCATATATAGGAGGAATGTTTTAAGTTTTGGGGAATGTCAAGGAAAAAACACGCTGACAACCTGTGAACGTCGTGGGTGTCTGAATAAAGGAAACGTAAAAAGAATCAGGAGTTTAATATCAAGATTTCCAAGAGGTTCTGAAGCGAGTGAGATAAGAGGACACATATGATTTGTTACAGGAGGAGAGAAATGGAGGGAAAAACGAATGAAGTGGAGATATTATAATTGGTGGAGTAGGAAGAGGAAGAAAAAAAACATAATGACAGAAAAAAAATGTTAAAAGGAAAGAGAATGGAGGAAAAAGAATAAATGACAGAAAAGAGGAAGTAAAGAAAATATAACGCTGTGTGGCTGTGTGCTCCAGACAAGAGAACGTGACGCGAGGAGACAGCTGCAAAAGACCAAAATATATACGCGATCAATTCGAAAAAGAGAAAAGAAAGGAAATCAGGGGAAATGGAAGAGGATAAGAACAAGGAGGGAAAGAACAAAAGGAAGAGAAAAGTGAAGAATGGAAATACCTCCTTGTCTGACTGAGAGCTGGGAAGGGGAGGGGAAAACAGACTGAGGCAGCATGAGACGAGAAAGACACGAAGACCCAAATATTTATACGATCAATTCCAAAAACAAAATAAAGATAAGGAAATCATAAACAAATCACCACTGAAACAAATAAACTGTATCAGGTGGAGCTTAATAAGGAAGGAAAACTGTAATTAGATAAAGTAAAGAAGGCGCGAAACATATAATGGGTCGGCGGGGAGCGGGAGGAAGATAATGAGGCGCGTGAAGGCGGGAGGGAGACAAAGGGGCGGGAGGGGCGGCGGGAGGGGCGAGGTGTGAAGCCCGGGCCGCCTCACTGCTCACCGGGGGAGATGTAATTACGAAAGGAAAAAAAGATTAAAGACTTGCGCTTGGAAGCTGAATATAAACAAAAACAGTACCTGGGAGAAATATATGAAATTGTAAAAAAAAAAAATACGAAAATGCCTGCAAGTAAAAGAATATGTAGGAAAAATATGGAACCTCAGGATTATAAAATGTAGAGTTGGAATTAAATATTTAAATGTAACAAAAGCTTGAAAAGTAGTAAAAAAAAGTTGTTGGGAAGTCATAAGTAAATAAAATAGTGGTCCACTCACTAATCTGATAATATAAACGATTGGCGTAGGTATTATAATTAAAAGAAAGGAACCTTAAAACACAACGTAAGTAAAATCCACTATTATGTCGGAGTGAAGGAAAATTGAATGACTTGTTAATAAAAAAATATCGTCAGTAAAGAGACAAGAGTGTAAGAAAAACAACAAACAATTAATAAGGAAAACATAGACATTAAAAACAAAGACCTTCAAGGAAATAAATGTGTATGAAAAATATGTAATAATTAAAAAGGATAACATGACATTAAAACCAAAGAACTTGAAGCAAAAAAAAAGTATAGGAAAAATAAGTAATAATTAAAAAGGATAACATGACATTAAAACCAAAGAACTTGAAGCAAAAAAAAAAGTATAGGAAAAATAAGTAATAATTAAAAATGATAACGAGATATTAAAAGCAAAGAACTTCAAGCAAATAAATTAATACAGAGGGAGATCAAAGGCATCGAGGAACACAAACAGAAGACAGTGATCAAAGAGACACATTATTTAATCATGGGATGGAGATTTCCCGCCGCTATCCGTTCGGGAGCGTCGCGTGAGCCAATTACTGCGGCGCCGAAAGGAAACTAATACAACGAAATAATGTGGCACTCACTGGAAGGGAATTACCGAGCGATGGTGAATTAGAGTGAATCCAGAAGAGCTATTAAGTGAATTAGTATTTTGCGACGGAAGGGAGTCACCGAAATAGCCTTTAATGCGATGAAATAAAATCAGATGAGAATAAGCCATTAAGTGGATTACGCCAGAGCGCTATATAGATTAATCGGAATTATTGAAGAAACGTAATTGAGTATATGTGTTCTCTGCCTTCCGAAGAGGGATTAGAGAAGGTGAATTATAGTTAGTGAAGATACAGCAAAATTACTTGTTCCTATTATTGTATATGGTCAAGAACGTTAGTCAATATTATATTTCTTTGTTCTAATCGTGCGGTGTTCATTACATTGGTTTAGTTAAATTAGTTATTTTAATGATATGAGGCGAAGATGCATCACAAGGTTTCCAGACTGGTTCCTTGTGTGCTGAACTTGTTGTGTTAGTAAGGATGCGTCTTGCTCTTACAATCACCAGGTCGAGTGCGGTGTTAGGCAGGTATCGGCTATTTTGAGACTTCTTCCTTGGTGTGGTTCAATGGTGGTATTCTGTTTGTGACCTTGATGCAGTTGGGAAAAAAAGTATCGACCGTCTTTTGAACGATCGAATACAGAATGAACGAAAACTAATAACTGTAATTGCCGCATGTTTTAAACCCATTTCATATTTATCCATCTGCCGGAGTAGGATGTCCTTTCTTGGTTGACTGTACCACTCACGAAAGTTCCACAGATTCACCGTCAAGTAACCACAAAAAAGTCTTACCTTCACGCCGTATAACTGGGCCAAGCACTCTTACAGAATCTAATCTTTCCTTCTCGCCCACCTCCCTCCCGCTTCACAAAAGGCGCTACTTCTAAGAATCCGGAATTAATTAATAAGAAATCAAGAGCGAAGATCCCATTGGCGAAAATTTTAATGATGAATGTTGCTTAAAAAAAATCTTGATAAATTAACGCGTGTGAAAAATACGAATACGAAAACGAGAAGCGTCACTCATCCGCCTCGACGACAAAAAAAAATAAAAAAATAAAAAATAAATAATAAATAAAACTCGCGCGTCTCGGCGATACGAACAAACGACGGAAAGTGAATACAGATGCGCGGGAACAAAAGTGCGAAACATAAGTAACGCAAAATATATCTTGGAATAGTTATCACAGCAATTACTTAAAACGGCTCCCAGCGACTAGACGACTGCGATTACTGTGTGTGTGTGTGTGTGTGTGTGTGTGTGTGTGTGTGTGTGGTGTGGTGTGGTGTGGTGCTGTGCTGTGCTGTGCTGTGTTGTGTTGTGTTGTGTTGTGTGTGTGTGTGTGTGTGTGTGTGTGTGTGTGTGTGTGTGTGTTTGGGGGGCAGGGAAGGGGGCAGGTGAGCATTACGACAGGTGTGTGTGCTCCCAGACACCTTAGAATTAGTTTCTCCTTAATTAATTCAGGTGTTAATGGCGCCCCACCGACTCGGCTGTACAATTTTCATCTCGGAGGGAAAACAAAGGACGCATAAAAACCTAGAAACTACACATTAGAGCGGCAAAATTAATTCCATCTCTCGGAAGCGCTGCATACAGAATCATCAAGAGGAGTCGAGCCTTTGCACCCGGAGGAAGAGAAGGAAGAGGCGGATGAGGATGAAGAGGACGGGGAAGAGAAGGAAGAAGTGATGAAGAGAAGGACGAGAAGGACGATGAGGAGGAGGAGTAAAAAGAAAAGGAGGAGTAGGAGGAGACAACGACGATGAGGAGGAAAACTAGAAGGACGAGGACAAGGAAAGTGATGACAGTGAAAAGAGAGAGAGAGAGAGAGAGAGAGAGAGAGAGAGAGAGAGAGAGAGAGAGAGAGAGAGAGAGAGAGAGAAAGGAAGGAGAGGAAGGACAAAGCAGAGAATAAAGGCAGGAGCGGGAAGCCGAAGATATTACATGAAAAGATTATTCGGATTTTTGAGAATAAATATCTAAAACCAAGTCAAAAGGAAACATTTTTTTTTTCTGGTTACGAATGGCCGGGAGAAAAAATAATCTTTTCTTTATAATATGAATGAAGCAGGAAACGAAAAATAAAAGGCGATCTCATTGAGGGAGAGAACGAAAAAATAAAGAAAAAAATAAAGCAATAGATAAGTGCAATAAATTATGTGCAGCGGCAAAGGCGAAGATAAGACTCCCGCCACAGAAAGGAAGCCACACGGGCGACGGCGATAAGATCTTCGTTAATGACATTCCCTGCGTTGACTGCGAGATTATTCTATTTATTAATGCTTATCTCCCCTCTTCCTGACACACACACACACACACACACACACACACACACACACACACAAACGACTAAGATCTCTAGGGTTCTATTTATGTATTTATTTTACTTTTATTTATTTTGTATTTCTTTTTTATTCATTTACTTTTCTGTGTGTGTGTGTGTGTGTCTGTGTGTATTTGAACAAAAGAGAGAAACTGTCCTCGCAGTGCAGTGGTTAGAACACTTGCCAAACGGGAACTATAAAAGAAATATATAGTTGGAGTTTATTTTCCCCTCCCCGGGTCGGGCATCGCCGGTGAGTGGCCAAGTGGTCAGCGCGGGGATGTTGTGATCCAGAAGACCCGTGTTAGTCCTACAAAAAGCACCTGTCAAATTTCAACCATCGCCGAAATTATCGCCGAGTGGTGGAAGATTACTCACATGATCTCCAGATCTTCAGTTAACATTTACGTTAGCAACATTCGTCAAGAGGAACAACGGGGGTAAAATGGGCCAAGCCAGTCACATCAACTCATATTAGGGCAGCAATTTAAAATATATTTTACCGCATCACTAAAGGGCTGAGGCCATTCGCCAGGCCCTCAGGAAACTATACTGGACCAATGGTCAAAATTAATGAGGTGAAAAACCATTACACAGCAGCTTGTAGCTCAATTTAAAAAGACACAAGTTCGTGAATGACACATAAATCCTGATGATTTTGCATTACATTGTGTGTGTGTGGGGGGGGGGGGACCGGTAATAAAACAGATCATTTAATTGATATCAAAATACTAAAAAAATGTAGCATTACAAAGGAAGGAGTAACTCTTGATTTTCCTCAGTTTTAAAGTTGAACATTTCCAGCAAGAGAACCGTGTTACCCATTCTTTTTTTTATTTCCTTCATCCCACACTCTTACGCTCTTTCCTTACATAAAAGGCATCTATTAAAGATACTTCGAGGCGGCGCGCGCGCGGTGCACACACACACACACACACACACACACACACACACACACACACACATGCCATAGCCACCCGGTTTTCTATTGTAATGTTGGTACTCAATATGTGTCCTCCTCCTCCTCCTCCTCCTCCTCCTCCTCCTCCTCCTCTCTCTCTCTCTCTCTCTCTCTCTCTCTCTCTATAGATATCTATATATATATATATATATATATATATATATATATATATATATATATATATATTCTAAGTTTTAGTTATATATCAGATGTAAGTCCTTGTGTGTGTGTGTGTGTGTGTGTGTGTGTGTGTGTGTGTGTGTGTGTGTGTGTGTGTGTGTGTGTGTGTGTGTGTGTGTGTGTGTGGTTTAATTACTTTAGTCTATGACGAGAGTTCTTAAAATGTTGCCCAACTTTGTTTCCCTTTCTGGATCCGGCATGGCAGGGGGGAGAAGGAGGAGGAGGAGGAGGAGGAGGAGGAGGAGGAGGAGAAACTGAAATGAGACAAATGAAAAATTACGATAATGAAAATTGAAATGAGGATCAAAAAACATAATAAAAATAAGGAAACAAAGGACGAAAGGAAGGAGGAACCAGAATTGAAGAGGAGGAGGACGAGGCAACCAAGGGAGGAAGAAAAGGAAGCGGAAGGGAGGGAGATCAGGAGCAGGTGGAAGAGGGAAAGGAAAAGGAGGACGAGAGAGATGAGGAGGAGGAGGAGGAGGAAAAAAAAGGAGAAAAAAGGTAGAGAATTGGAATTAAAACACCTGTAGACATTGTGGTTTCATTCATTATGAGTTGGTAGCGAAGTTCTCTCTCTCTCTCTCTCTCTCTCTCTCTCTCTCTCTCTCTCTCTCTCTCTCTCTCTCTTCCACCACCATCACCACCACCACCACACTCCCTCCCTCCCTCTCCCCCCTCACGCAGACAATGCAGCGACACTCCTTTGATCCTTACACGAGTCTTTGTTGTTGCTAAAGTAATATTCACTCCTGCCACCGCCCCGCGCGCCACCTGTACGATGCTTCCCACATTAGCTCCCCCCTCTCATTACCCTTCACCCGCCGACCACAGCAACCTCCCCACGACACCGCTAGCATATCTTAACCTCCTACAGACTCCTTCAGGCTTCTAGGGTCTTGTTTAAGGTCCTGGGGCTGCTCCGGGATGGTCTTAGGGTGGAGATAGCATTCTACACCCCAGCCTCAAACATTCATCTCTTGATATTACGTTAGTCTGGTGTCAGTGAAGAGGGGCGGATGCTGCGGCGGCTCCGTGGGTCGATTCTGGCTTCTCTTGGGTCACGGCGTTGGGGTGCAAGTCGTGTTCCCTTCGCCAGGCGTCTCCAGGTAAGTGTGTTCGGCTTTTGTTGTTGTGAATCCTAGTAATGAATTTTCTCCTTGATTTTATTTTTGTATTTCCTCCGTATAGATGGTGACTCGCAGGGTGGAAGCGGCCCCCCGTCCTCCTCCTGCTCTTCTCTCTTCTCTCTCTCTCTCTCTCTCTCTCTCTCTCTCTCTCGGACGCCCACACGTCATCGAGACCATACACGTACACAGCACCCATATTCGTGCACACACACACACACACACACACACACACACACACACATTACATTACGGTCATATATCCAGCTCATCATTCAACTTGTACACATATACACGTAACTATCACCATCACCACTATTAAGACGCACACAAAGTCAACCACTCATCCCAAAGACGTACACACACAAAAAAAAACTCACAAACGACAAACAGATAAACAGGAATAAGAGGCCAAAAATAATTCAACACACCAACACACTCTCCGTCTTCGCCGCGTACCCAAAACTAATTAAGAGTTAGATATTACATTTAAAAAGCTCTATTGCATCTCTCCTCACACAAAGATCCACAAAGAGATAGAGAAAGATGTAAAGGGAGAAAATTATCACTAAATTTCTTTTGGCGTTCTCCAGCTTGTGGCCGCTCAGATATGGACGCCACATTAATTAGAGGGAAAAAAAGGAGTATGAGTTAGTCTATTAGGCACAAGTGAATATGTAATAAAGATGGCGAAAGAGAAAAATGAAAGGACAAGATGAAAAGATCAGTAAATATTCATCTTACTCTCCAGCGCCGTATGAGTGACTGTGATAAAGAAAATATCACAAGAAAAAAATCAAAGGACGAGATAAAGAGGTAAGTAAATACTTACCTAACACTCCCGTACCATGACAACGAACACAGCCACAGGTAAAGACTACTAGAAATTTCAACGGAAACAAATAGTTACGAAAACGGATGGATAAAGTTTTAAAAATAGCACCAGCATTGTATCGACCAGCACACTTCCCTTATTAAACTAGACAACACAACAGTGTCAGACAGTCAGTTACATAGTTAATTCATGACGCTATGTACAATACACCTCACACATGAAATTGCCCGATTACATAAGCAAATTATAAAAAGAGCAAATTAAGTGACACCTGAAATAAAATATATATAACTGAAGCCAAGTATGTTTTCTTAACACGTTTCGAAACAGAGAACTCAATGTTTAAAGTTATATATCTGCTTTCCGTCCACTCCAATAATACAGCCGGAGCCACCTACGATTGTGTGCCTGAGAATCACATGGTCGATACGTGCAATAATTGCATTTCCGAGAACCTGTCGGGGGGAAACACGCGACTCCTGCGACCATCGGAGGGGATAACGGCGGTATGACAACTAATATTAATTAGTAGGGAAGCGAACTGATTAGACGGATGCAGGTAACGTGTATGAGAATGTGAGTGTGAAAGAATCCATTGTACTGGTTGTGAATAAGGCGTGCGATACATACACGTATATACAAGATCTTGCGTATATATGGATACATGCTAAAAGCTGACCTATCTTTTAAGGACCCCCCCCCCCCCCATACACGCATAAATATAAAAGCGCCATAAAATATAGAGAATGTTGGAGCAGAAGAGAGAGAGAGAGAGAGAGAGAGAGAGAGAGAGAGAGAGAGAGAGAGAGAGAGAGAGAGAGAGAGAGAGAAACCTTAATTAGCTGGAGTTACCTCAAAGAAAAAATGAGACAGTTCAAAGATTTGGTAGACGTCACCGCGCGTGAACACTGGCCGTCAGGGAAGGAGCGAGAGGGAGAGAGCGAGAGAAGAGGAGAGGAGAGAAGAGAAGAGAGAAAAGAAGAGAAGAGAAAAGACGAGAAAAGTTAATAAAAGTGAGGAATGAGAAGAAAACAAAAGAGGGGATGAGATGTTAAGAAGGGAGAGAAGAGGAAAGAGGAAGAGATATAAGAGAGGAGACAAAAAAACAGAAAGACAAACAGACACGCAGATATAAACATACACAGACAGACTAACAGACAGTGATGGCCTACCAGAAACACACACACACACACACACACACACACACACACGCATACACAGAAACACACTCACACGGTTACATAAACAACCACACACAAATCACATAAACAAACAAACACAAACGGATGTAAATAACCACACAAAACAGACGCAAGGAAATAAAGAGACGGGATACAGAAAACAAAGAGAGACGAAGACAGACAGACGGGCAAGAGCGCTGACAGATGAAAGTAGGAAGGGATATGGGGCCGACAGCAGCACAGAGGCGGCACAGAAAAGAGGTGTCACACAATTGTATGAGGAATGAAGAAAATTTAAGGGGAATGTTGGGTTAGAGAAGAATAGAATGAGAGAGAGAGAGAGAGAGAGAGAGAGAGAGAGAGAGAGAGAGAGAGAGAGAGAGAGAGAGAGAATAAAATTAGTAAAGTAAAGAACAGAGAGCGTGAAAGGAGCTTGACAAAAAAAAGTGGAGGAATAAAAAGTTAAGAAAAGTGGAGAATGAAAGGTAAAGAAATTAAAATATTCCACCAGAAGATAGAGGAGGAGGAGGAGGAGGAAGAGGAGGAATGGATGGGAGGGAGGGAAGTGTCAGGGAGTTAAGGTCGGTAAGGAGGGAAGAAGAGGAGAGAGGTGGGGAGAAGAGAGTGGGGAGGAGAGAGAGAGAGGGGGGGTGTTAGAACGAGCGAGAGAGAGAGAAACAAGGAGTGGGGGGGTTGAGGGGTGTGGAGGCAAGAAGAGAAAGGCAGGATCTTGTTTAATTATAATAATGTTCCTCTTTTTCATCTCTGGCCAAAGCACACGTCAATTTGTCACAGGGCATTAAAGCCGCACTGATGAACTTGTCACAAATGTAGACGGCGGATGGCAGCTATAGCCCCCTAACCCCCCGCCCCCCACGTTCCTCCCTCCCCCCCCCATTTCCTTCCGATCTTCCCTTCCTTCTCCCTCTCCCCGTTCACACCTTTCTCTCCCTTTTCCCTTCGTTCCTTCTTTCCTCCTCTTACATCACACCTTATTCTTGATCTCACCATGCTCCTCCTCCTCCTCCTCCTCCAGCTCCTCCTCTTATCCCTTCTCCTCCTCCTCCTCCTCCTGCCACTATTTTGTCGTGAGGTGTGAGCAAAGATGAAAAACATTGCAAATTACTGTGTGAAGATGGTGGGCTGGGGAAAAGAGGGGGAGAGGAGAGGGAGGGGGAAGGAGATGGGAGGGAGAGGGAGAAAAGGAGGGAGAGCGGAGAGCGATAGAGAGGAAGAGGGTTAGACGAGACCCATGAATAGCTTGTGTGTGTGTGTGTGTGTGTGTGTGTGTGTGTGTGTGTGTGTGTGTGTGTGTTATAAATTAAGAATGTCATGAGTAGATTTCGAGTATTTCCTTTCCTCCTTACTCTTTTCCTTCTTCCTTTTCTATTATTTTTCCTATTTTCTGTTATTTGTCCATTCTGTTATTTTAGTTAATTTTCCATTCGTTATTTTCCCAATTTGTTATTTTTCCCATTTTCTGTTATTTTCTGTCATTTTGTTATTTTTCCATTTTCTGTTATTTACTGTTATTTTCCCCATTTTCTGTTATTTTCCCATTTTTCTTAACCTTTTCCTTCCTTAAAAAACGGAACGATTACGGGGACGATGGACAGTTGCAGCAATAGTAGTAATAGTAGTAGTAGTAGTAGTAGTAGTAGTAGTAGTAGTAGTAGTAGTAGTAGTAGTAGTAGTGGAGGCCGTGATATTTTACCGCCATGCCATATCTTCACTATTTTTCAAGCAAACACACAATCTCTCTCTCTCTCTCTCTCTCTCTCTCTCTCTCTCTCTCTCTCTCTCTCTCTCTCTCTCTCTCTCTCTCTCTCTCTCTCTCTTCCCCGTACCCCCCACGCCCCAACACACACTCTCTCCTATTCTTGCAGCCTCTCCGTCGCCAGTCTTTTGATGTGCGCTGCGTCGGGAGTATTTTAACACCTCGACATAATAGACTTCGCGGGGAGCCTCAGAGGTATCGGACTGCAGGTGGGGCGTGTCGGGGCCTCTCCCTCGCGCCTCACACACTGCCTGCAAGACTTCAATACGCAATACTTCACACTTTCCCTCAGGCAGCTACTGAAGGCGAGCTAAGAGGCGGGGAGGGACGGGGAGGGCTGGGAGGTATTTAGCGAAGGAGAAATGCGAGGGAGGGAGGGAGGGACATGAGAAGGGAAGGAGGGATGGCGTGAGAATGAAGGGAAGGGTTGAGTGAAGGAGGAGGAGGAGGAGAAGGAAGAGGAGGAAAGAATGGCGTGAAAGAGTTGTTTTTACGTGGAATTCATCTTGTACTTGAAAGGTAGTGATGAAGATGTTTGTCAAGAAGATATTTCAATTAGAGAAAGGCAATTCGTTTTATTACTCTGGATACTATTATTATTATTATTATTATTATTATTATTATTATTATTATTATTATTATTATTATTATTATTATTACTATTGCTATTACTAGTATCATTATTATTATTATTATTATTATTATTATTATTATTATTATTATTATTATTATTATTACTTTTTTTTCATTCGGAGTCGGCGCCTCCATCCAGGTAGATTTTGAACAAAGGCGGTGTGAGTTTATACCTTTTGGGGGATGAGTTGTACAGGTGTGTGTGTGTGTGTGTGTGTGTGTGTGTGTGTGTGTGTGTGTGTGTGTGTGTGTGTGTGTGTGTGTGTGTTGGTATAAATGAGATTACGGTCTTAATCTTCTAATGTGTTTTGTGCGTGCGTACGTGTGTGGGGGTGGATGTGTGTGTGTGTGTGTGTGTGTGTGTGTGTGTGTGTGTGTGTGTGTGTGTGTGTGTGTGTGTGTGTGTGTGTAAGGTTCTATCTATCTATCTACATATCAACTTTATTTAACTATCAATCTACCTATGTATCTAGCAGTCTAGCTATCCATCTATCTATCTATCTATATATCTAACTATCCAAATATCTATCTATCTACATTTATATCTATATCTGTGTCTCCAGGAAACGAATAAACAAAAACAAAATCAACGTCTTTCCATAAATAACTCTACGGTCTTTCCTCGCTATTTTTAAGTATCGATTTCTTTTACGACTAAGCACATCGTTGCCTGCTTTACGGGAAAAAGATTTAGAAGGCACGTCACAACACGCTTTATCATTGCACTTTCTTCATCCTATCGACATTGCCAAGGTTTACCAGAGGCGTTTTACGACAATATTCAGACATACATCCGCACATCCATATACATTCACAAATTCATTCATAAACACTAGAAAGAACATGACTATAAAAAGAAGAAACAAACGAAAGAAGAAAAGACGGGAAGGACAAAAAGAAAAAGAAGAAAAAGTAAGAAAAAACAGAGAAAAAGGAGGAAAGGAAAAGGAGAAAATAAAGAAAGCAAACGAAAATACAGGAACTATCGTAATAATGACAATACCTTCGACATCAACAAGATTAACAACAAAAGAACAACAGCACTTTTCCTTTACTAATAATGCCGTCGTTTACTAGATCTATTCTTCTCACATCCCTGAATCTTGTCTTCGATCTACTTCCTCTACTTCTAACACTTCCAAGTCTTCTTGCATTGTTCCTTTCCATGTTTTCTCAGATCCTTCTCTTTCCCAAATGATCTCCAACCACGATTTTACAGCATATGCCACTCCCCTTTTGTCACCTTACTCCTCCTCTTCCTCTTTCTCTCTCTTCCTTTTCTTCCTCCTCTTTCTCTTATTCCTCCGTCTCCTTCTATTACACCTATTCCTCGTCCTTCACCTCTTCGAAAAGTCAGCGAAGAAAAGAAAAAGTATGAAGAAGAAGAAGACGAAGACGAAGACGAAAACGAAGAAGAAGAAGAAGAAAGAAAAAGAAAAAGAAGAAAAGAAACATGAAACAAGGTAAAACAATAAGAACAAGAACAAGAAAAAGAAAAAAGAAAGAAAAGAAAGAGAAAAAAGAAAACTAATAAATATACAAGAACTATCGCAAGAACAATAACACCAACAACAGCAACAGAATCAACAACAGAAACAATAACAAATTACACTATGATGAAGGCGGAAAAAAATACGAAACTGAAGAAAAGGAGGAAAAGGAGAAGGATGAAAAGACAGAGGAATGTTGGAGTATAGGGAGGAAGGAGCGAAAGAGTACAGAGAAGAGATGGAAGTATAAACAGTAAGAGGAAGAGGAAAAGGAAGAGGAGGAGGAGGCTGTGGAGGAGGCGGGCGTGGGAGCGGATGAGGAGGAGCAGGAAGCTGGACTGGCCGCGTGCTGCCATCTGTCGGCGAGCGAGGCAACCACACACTCACTTTTACCACATCCCCGCCAGCCTGTCTCTCCCCCACAACCCCAAACACACACACCACCACGGACACGCTAAAATGGCTCTTTATTCTTCCCTCTGACGCCATTAAGAGCAATAAGCATCAAAATAAGGGATGACACAGCACTTATTTTTTCTAGTCTCATATATACCATCTTCAGCTCACACCTTGTCCTTGTCATAATTACGTGCATACCAAAAGATACCTGTCGGAAAGTGAAGAAAATGCAGGTGAAGGAGGAGAAGGAAGGAAAGAGAATAGAGAAGAAAAGGAACATAATACTGAAGAGAGAAAGAAAACTAACATAGATAACAAGGAAAAAGCAGCCAGGAAACACGAGAAAAGGAAGAGAAAGACTAGATGAAGGAAGTAGAGAATTAACGAGAAAAAAGAGGAAAACAGCAATATGGAAACACACGAAAGAGGAGAAATATTAAAGAAAAGAGAAGAGTAACAGAAACAAAAAGGGAGAAGAAATGAGGAAGAAGGAAGAAAGAAGAAAGAAGAGAAAGAGGAAAGTAGGAAGAGGAGTAAGATGTTTAAAAATGGTGTGTCATATATTGTAAAAATACCCAAATGAAGGAAGAGCAACTGCATGGATAAAGGATACCAACAAGGGGGGAAACTATTAAAGAAAAGGATACTCGGGTAGGAAAGGATACATTTTGAGCAGGGAAAGAAATCTGTAGGCGGGCAGGGGAGTGTGAGGATAGACAAGGGAAGGAAGGAAAACTAAGTAAAATGTAGGGAAAGAAGGACACAGAAGGCAACAAAAGATAAATGGGTTAATGATATGCAAACGGAAGGGACAGGAAGACGAGGGATGCGACACAGTGAAAGGAAGAACAAAACAACTTGGGAAGGAAAGATTTTAGAAGTGTGAGGATGGACAAGGGAAGGAAGGCAAGCTAAGTATGAAGTATGGAAGGCAGGATACAGAGGGCAGGAAAAGATGAATGAGTTAATGATATGGGAAAGGAAGGGACTGGAAGACGAGGGGCACAGTGAAAGGAAGGAAAAAAACTGAGAAAGAAAAATTGAGAGAGAGAGAGAGAGAGAGAGAGAGAGAGAGAGAGAGAGAGAGAGAGAGAGAGAGAGAGAGAGAGGCGGGGGGAAAGGGAGGTAAGGTAGACGATTGATTAGCACATTACCTGCCATTCCAAAGGCCCGTCGCAGTATACAGGTGTTTACAGGTGATGCAGGTATTAATTAACCTGATGTTCTAACCTTCCCCTTGCTACGCCCCTTGCTTGCTGACCCTTCAATTTTTGGGGGGGCCTTCAATCAATTAGGTACAGTGGGTGAAACGAAGATGAGGGTAAAGAGAAGAGAAGAGATGGGAGAAGAAGCAATAAGAGGAAGATGAAGGGTATGAGAAGGGAAGGGGAAGAAGAAGTTTAAATGGATGGGTTATAAGAGTGAAGGGTGTGAGAGAAAAGGGAAGAGGAAGGTTAAAAGGAAAGGTTATGACGGTAAAGGGAATGAATGGGGAAAAAGAAGAGGAAGCTAAAAAAAGGACAGAGTTATTAAGGTGAAGGGTGTTGTTCAAGTGACTAGTAGGGTGAGGGGATAGAGGTGGGTGAAAGGATTAAGAAAGGCTACGAAACAAGGAAGGAAGGAAGGAAGGTGCAAAGAAGGAAAAGTTAGGGTAAAGAAAGACAGTAGGGTGAAGGGATTAAGAAAGGCTACGAAACAAGGAAGGAAGTGCAAGGAAGGATAAAGAAAGACACTAAAAATAAAGAAAAACGTGTTAACAATAAATATGTGAGATAAGACAAAGATAGGAAAATTTTAAAGAATGATAAAGTACTGATGAAGGAAAAGTAAGAGGAAAAAATAAGCAAAAGACAACGAAAAGGTAAAATAAGATAGGACAATTATATAGGACGCCAGAGCAGTGATAGTTAAGGCAAATTAGAACAGGATAAGGAGGGGAAACGAAGCGAAGGTTACGGTAGGGAAAAGGTAAGGAAGGGAAGTAAGAAAAAAGTATTGTAATGAGGTAGAGAAATGTAAAAGCATAGAGGAAAAAGAGAAGGGAAGGGAAAGTAAAGGATAGAGAAGGCGAGAACGCTGACACAAGATAAAAGGTTAGGAGAGGGGAGAGACAGGGGAGAGGAGAGGAATAGGAGAGTATGGAGAGGTGGCAGAATTGAAGGGAAGGGAAGGGAAGGGAGGAAGGGAGGCAGAGGAGCAAAGAAAAGTAAGGAGATGCAAGTGAGAAGAGAAGACGAAGAAAAGTAGGAAGAGGAGGTAGAGGATGTGAAAGAAGGGAGGGAAAAGAGAGGCAGCAGAGACGTATGAAAATATATGAAAATTAAGAGAAAAAGCTAAAAACAAAAAGGAATAAAAAAAATAAAAAGACAAAGAAGAGAAGCACTTAAAAAAGAAGGAAAAGCAATATGAAGACGAGAGAAAAGGAAGAGAAAAAAAATGAACAGGGAAAAAATCAAAAAAAGGAAAAAAAACAAGGAAAAAGAATAGAAATGTAAACAAAAACGAAGGAAATGAAGTAACAAGAATAAAGAGGAAAAAGCAAGCAGGAAAAAAACGAGAAAAGGAAGAAAAAAAAATAACTACAGGGAGAAAGACGAAAAGTAACAAGAAAAGGGAAAAAAGGAAAGAAAAGAGAAGGAAAGGAACATAAAACTGAAGGGAAGAAGAGAAGTAAAATGAATAAAAAGGAAAACGCAAACAGGAAACACGAGAAAAGGAAGAGAAAAACTAACTGAAGGGAGGAAGAAGAAAGAATTAACAGGGAAAACGAAAAAAAAAAAAAAGCAACAAGGAAACACACGAAAGAAGGATAAAACGGAAGAAAAAAGTAACAAAAACAAAAAAAGGGAGAAGAAACAAAGGGAAAATAAAACTGAAGGAAGGAAGATGATAAATAACAAGAAAAAAAGGGAAAAGATACAAGAAAAGACAAGATGTGAAGAAAAGAAAAGATGGAAAAGAAAAATTAAGAGAAGTAACAACATAAAGAAACGAAGGAAGAAACGGAAAAAGAGGGAGAATAGAAGGCGAAGGAAAGATAAAAAGGGAGAGAGAGAGAAGAGGAAAAGGAGAAGGGAGGGAGGGAATACGGAAGTTTGCAAATAGAGAGGTGGAAAGATAGAACCGTAAAAATAGGGAGAACAGAAGGTGAAGGGAAGATAAGTAAGGGAGAGAGAGAAAAGGAGGAGGAGAAGGAGGGAGAAAATGGGGAGGCTTGCAAATGGAGAGGTGGGGGAAACAACTCAAGGGTAAGAGGATGAGGGTAAGTTTCCAGGTGGAGGAGGGGACGGGAGGGGGGAGGAAGGAGCTGAAGGAGGGGAAGAGGGAGGGGAGAGTGGGGGAGAGGAGGGGTGGACAGGAAGGGAAGAAGGAGGGGCTGGGGGACACTGGGACAGTCAAAGTGATTGCTTATGATGGCCATTCGATACAGCCGCCCACAGCCCTCTACTTTCATATTCCTCCATCTCCACTCACAATGGAGACCCCCTTCCCTCCACCCCCCCTTTCCTCCGTCTCTCCGTCCCTCCACAACAACAGGGTATATATCACATCTCCTGATGGATAGAGAGAGGAAGGGAGGGAGGGAGGGAGAGAGGGAGGGAGGGAGAGAAATCCACCCGGCCAGTTTTCAGGTCCTGCACACGCATTAAAGAAAGTCTCAATATCTTTCCAACATTTCCGACCGCGACTTACGAATAATACAAATGCTCTCCAATTCTTGTGTTTATTTATACCCTTCTGATATTTTGTGAAAGAGAATGTTTCCTCCCTCTTCAAACTGATTATTTGCTCTTCCTTTTTTGGGGGGAGGGGGGTGACTTCACGGAGTGCTGTGATACGTAGATATTGCGTGTGAAGTGTTTGCGCATATTCAGAACACTTAGAAATAGGAACATACGGATAAAACATGCAATGAATGAAATACTTGAAGGCGACGGCAGAGTACAAAAAAAAATAAGGAAAAAGGAAAAAAGTAAAGAAAGAGAAAAATCAAATATAGAAGTAAAAAAAGAGAGAGGAAAAGAAAAGAAAGCAAAGAGCCATAACTGCCAATGATAATGCATCAATACGTAGGCAACAGTTAGGAGGCAGAAAAATATATATCACATGAAAATACCAATCACTGCCGAGGGTAATGGAAGCAAATATTGGTAACTAATAACGGAGATAACAGTGACGCCTAAAAGATGACCAGATTGACTTAACGAGACTGACAAAACACACACACACACACACACACACACACACACACACACATACACGAACAAAATATCAAACACCATAATAAAAAATGAACAAAAACACAAGCAAGGTAAACAATAAACGAAATAAAAGCCAAATCACCACACACACACACACACACACACACACACACACACACACACACACACACACACACACACACACACACACACACGAACAAAATAGCAAACACCTTAATAAAAAACAATAAAAACACAAGGAAGGTAAACAAGAAACGAAATAAAATCCAAATCACCACACACACACACACACACACACACACACACACACACACACACACACACACACACACACACACACACACACGCTAAATTAATCCCATGACGATGTTGACTGACGATATTACACAGCGCCGAGGAGCCACCCGCAGCATAATGGAGCA
>NC_066551.1:8278705-8301205 GCF_024679095.1 Eriocheir sinensis
CACACACACACACACACACACACACGAACAAAATAACACCTTAATAAAAAAAAAACAGAACAAACACAAACAAGGTAAACAATAAACAAAGTAAAAGCCAGATCGCCTAGAGCAAAACACACACACACACACACACACACACACACACACACACACACACACACACACACACACCTAACTTCGTAAAAGAAAATGGGGAGGAAGCGAGGAAGGGAAGGGAAGAGAAAGAGAAAGATAGAAAGAGAATGAGAGAAGAAAGGAAGAAGCAAGGGACAGTAAAGGCAGGGTGTGAGGGAGAAACAAAAAGAGAAGAGGAAGGAAATGGAGGGAACGAAAAATAGGGAGGAAGAAAAAGAGGGAGAGGACGGAAGATTCAAAAAAGAAAGGAAGGAAAGATAAATAAAGGAAGGGAGGGAAGGAAGAAGACTATTAGAGAAAGGTGGGAGAAATGAAGGTTTAGTAGATAAGGAATGAAGGGAAAGAAGAAATGGAAAGAAAGGAATAGAGGAGAGAAAAGGGAGGGAAGGGAAAAGATGACAAGGGATAATACGCAAAGAATATGGAACCAGAAATGGAAAAGTGGGTAAAAGGAGGGAAAAAACGAAGGGAAAAAAGGAACCAAGAAAAGAAGCGAGTGAAAGAAATGGAAGGAAGGGGAAGGAAAGGAGGGAATGGAACAACAAGAGAGAAGAAGGAATTGAAGTGAGTGAAAGGAGGAAATTAAAGAAAGGGAGGGAAGGAAGGGGAAGAAAAGAACAAAGGAAGAAAGGGAGGAAAAGAAGAAAGGGGGAATAAAAAAGTAAGGAAATGAATGAACAAATGACTGAGGTGAGGAAGGAAGGAAGGAAGGAAGGGAGGGAGGAAGGAAGGAAGAAAGGGAGGGAAAGAAGGAAGGGGGGATAAAAAAATAAGGAAATGAATGAACAAATGAATGATGTGAGGAAGGAAGGAAGGAAGGAAAGAAGGAAGGAAGGACGGAAGGAAGGAAGGAAGGAAGAAAGGACGGAAGGAAGGATGGAAGGAAGGAAGGAAGGAAGGAAGGAAGGAAGGAAGGAAGGAAGGATGGATGGAAGGAAGGAAGGAAGGAAGGAAGGAAGGAAGGACGGAAGGAAGGACGGAAGGAAGGAAGGAAGGAAGGACGGAAGGAAGGACGGAAGGAAGGAAGGAACGAACGAACGAACGAACGAGCGAACGAACGAACGAACGAGCGAACGAAAGAAGGAAAGGAATGGGGAGAAGGGAAAGAAATGGAGATGAAAGGGAATGAAGGTAATGAAAGGAAAGATGGAAGAGAATGGAACGAAGTGAAGGAAGTGAGGGAAAGATAGGAAAGGGAAGAAAAGGGAGGGGAGGGGAGGGGAAGGGGAAGAAAGGGAGGGGAGGGGAGAAGGGGAGTAAAGGGGGACAGTAAGTAAAAAAATATCCACCAGGGGGCGAAACCGTCTGCCTGAAGATAGTCAAAAGGCGAGATTCCTTTGCTCTCCTGCAGCGCCCCGGGGGAAGACAGAGGTGTGAGGACGAGGACCGGCGTGAAAGCGAGCCTCCCCTGCCTCCCCTGTAGCCTTCCCCTCCTCCTTTCCCCTCCCCCTCGCCTCCCCACAGCCACCGCACCGCTCCTCACCTGCCCCCTCACGCCGCAAAAGGAGAGGTGTGGCTATTGCGATTCTTTCTTTTTTACGGCACACGAGGAGGGGAGGAGGGTTACAGAAGGAGGAGGAGGAAGAGGAGAAGGAGGAGGAGGAGAGGGGGTTAGAGGAGGAAGGAGGAGGAGGTAAGAGGTGTATGGAAAAGTGGTAAGGTGAATAAGGAAGAACAGGTAAAACTTTGTCTATGGATATTATACTTTTATCTTTATATTCTTTTATGGGTGTGCTATTGTCCACCTCTGATACCTTATTGTTTACTTACTTCTTTTTGTTGTTTACGTTGTTCTCTTTCCCACAATACACAATTAGCAAAGCAATAGCACTTTTTCACTTGAACCTCCCTCCACCATAACACGGGATCACTTTTGCTTGATAATTATAATGTCGCTGACGTCATATACCTTCTTCACGGCCCGAGGTACACTCCAGCCCCCCTTCTCCTATCCCCCTTCCACTCAGCCACAACATAACTTATTAATCCCAGCTGCATCACACTTCTCTCCTCTCTCCTTCAGACTCTCTCATACAAACTCCTCATTTTATGCTCAAGACCTACGGAGACAGTTTATTACAAGTCCATACCAGCCAATCCTTGCTCTCTGAATGCTAAGTTATTCCTCCTCTCGCGTTCAGGATTAATACTTTGTTTCTTTATTTATAATTCTTTAGTCACATGAGTAATCCTAAATTCTGTCACATGAGTAATCCTAAATTCTGTCACATGAGTAATCCTAAATTCGGTCACATGAGTAATCCTAAATTTGGTGACATGAGTAATCCTAAATTTGGTGACATGAGTAATCCTAAATTCGGTCACATGAGTAATCCTAAATTTGGTGACATGAATAATCCTAAATTTGGTGACATGAGTAATCCTAAATTTGGTGACATGAGTAATCCTAAATTCGGTCACATGAGTAATCCTAAATTCTGTCACATGAGTAATCCTAAATTCTGTCACATGAGTAATCCTAAATTCTGTCACATGAGTAATCCTAAATTCGGTCACATGAGTAATCCTAAATTTGGTGACATGAGTAATCCTAAATTTGGTGACATGAGTAATCCTAAATTCGGTCACATGAGTAATCCTAAATTTGGTGACATGAGTAATCCTAAATTTGGTGACATGAGTAATCCTAAATTTGGTGACATGAGTAATCCTAAATTCGGTCACATGAGTAATCCTAAATTCGGTCACATGAGTAATCCTAAATCCGGTCACATGAGTAATCCTAAATTCTGTCACATGAGTAATCCTAAATTCGGTCACATGAGTAATCCTAAATTCGGTCACATGAGTAATCCTAAATCCGTCTATATATTCCCATTTCTTCCGCCTATGCACCTGTCTTTTTCTAGTCTGCCTCTTGAGATTAGGACATTTTCATTTTTGTTTTCCAAGTCATCAACTATTACATTTATGAGTACTGCTGCTGATTCTGTGCACATTTAAGTCTATATTCAGTTACAATTCTTCCCTCACAAGTCTAATAATATATTCTTCTAGATATTCACAATTTTCCACCTGTGTACATCTGTCTTCTCCTCGTCTATATTTAAATTAGGATCAGAAAAACTTTACCAATGTTTCCCCGGATATCAGTTTCCTCATTCATGTGTATTTTTGATTCGGTCTTCTCTTGACGACACTTCGGCCCTGCTCAGCATCACGTGTTTTACTGCGCATGCCCTCACCACATCCACCTGTTCACCGATGCTGGTTCTTGGGCATGCAAGTATTACTTCGCGCTAATGTACTCTAGCATATCTTTCCTTTTATTTTCATTTCTCTCTCTCTCTCTCTCTCTCTCTCTCTCTCTCTCTCTCTCTCTCTCTCTCTCTCTCTCTCTCTCTCTCTCTCTCTCTTAAAAATGGACTTGTTCAATGATGTATACAAAAATATTAATCACAATGAGAATATAATAATAATAATAATAATAATAATAATAATAATAATAATAATAATAATAATAATAATAATAATAATATTATTATTATTATTATTATTATTATTATTATTATTATTATTATTATTATTATTATTATTACTATCATTATTATCATTATTATCATTATTATTGCAACATTATTCTCATTTTTATAAATATTATTATTATTAACACTATTGTTATCATTATTATTATAATTATTACTGATTTTAGTACATCTAACATTACCATCGTAATTACCACTTTTATTTTCATTAATTTTGAAATCTCTGAATCATGATGAACCCCTAACACAGGCTGCCTACACGATGAAAGCAAGAATATTTAACCAATTTCGTATACGTGTGTGTGTGTGTGTGTGTGTGTGTGTGTGTGTGTGTGTGTGTGTGTGTGTGTGTGTGTGTGTGTGTGTGTGTGTGTGTGTGTGTGTGTGTGTGTGTGGGTGGGTGGGGGTGTTTGTAATCTATATTTGCAAATCATTTCCCTACCGACTTTCGTGTCTAATTACCTACTGGATCTCTCTCTCTCTCTCTCTCTCTCTCTCTCTCTCTCTCTCTCTCTCTCTCTCTCTCTCTCTCTCTCTCTCTCTCTCTCTCTCTCTCTCTCTCTCAAACACACACACACACACACACACACACACACACACACACACACACATCGCATGTATGGACAAATAAATAAATCGGGGTGGGAAGGAGGGAGAGAAAGAGACAGACAGACGGACGGGTGGCAAGACAAAAAAGAGCGAGTGTCGAAATAGGGAGACAAGAGACGCGTAGAGAAAGAGAGAAAGGAGGAGGAGGAGGAGGAGGAGGAGGAGCAAGCAGAGGCAGCGGTGGGGGAGGTGTGAGCACAAGGGAAAGGAGGGAGGGAGAAGATGAAGACTGGAGGAAGGAAGGGGAGGGGAGAGAGGAACAGAACAGGAGGGGGAGGAAGCGGGGAAGGGAGGGAGGGAGGACAAAAAACAAAAACCCAAAAAAGAGAAGAGAATAATAATAATACGAACAAAACCGGGACAGCGGAGGCGCCGGGGACTACACAAAAGGTGCGATAACCGCGTCTCAGCGGCGTCGTTAATTGCCTCCACTAGCGAGCTAATCACACTCGGCCTCCACAATGGACGCCCGATATCTTACTCGCGTTCCCAATCCATCCAGCCCATCCCGGCCCGCCCCGTGCTCATTCTTACTCCCCCGCGCCTCCCTCCCCCCTTCCGGCTTCTGTTATACACGCTCTCTCTCTTTCTCCCTCCTTCTCCCTCCCTCTCTTTCTCTCGACACCTAGTACCTCCTTCCTCGTGTATCCTCCCGCCCTTCAGGAACACCCAATACAAAGTCGTCCCCAGCGCAGATCATTGCATGCAGACCAGTCATCATCAGTCGTCATCAGCTTCATTCACTCACACTCCCTCTCTCTCCCTCCCTCCCCTCTCTACTTGATTCTATGACAATGGACTCCAATTTAATCAGTCAAGAGAAGCCAAGATCCCTAGTATTATGAGACCCTTTTTTAATAAGCTAACCTTTTCTATCTTTTAACCTCCCAAAATATATATCCCTCCTTCCTCCTCCTTCTCTTCATCCTCCTCCTCCTCCTTTTACTACTACTACTACCACTACTACTACTACTACTACTACTACTACTAAACCTACATACCCACATATAAGCTTTCAATACAATACAAAGTCTTCCTCAATAATCCTTCCCCATTAAACCTCCTACTCCTACTCCTCTTCCCCTACATACACATACATCCTTCCCCTACCATACAGTCTTCCTCAACCCTTCAACTCCTCTGTTCTCTCTTCTCACTATAGCTTTCTCTTCCTCAGCCCATCACCCGCCCCTTGGAAAAAGTTTATAAAAGCGAGCTACCTAATCAGCGCCGATCACAAAACATATCTGATGGGGCTTATTTTCCCTCCTCGGTCGAGCATGAGGCATTGTGTCCCTCCCTTCCTTGCCTCACTCCTCTCCTCTCCCTCTCTCCCTCCTGTTGTGTGTCTCCCTCCACCACCACCATGCCAGTCTGCTCTGCCACTACTCTCCCCCTCCCCCTCCCTTCTTTTTTCTCTCTCTCCCCTCTCCCCTCTCCCCGCCTCCTCCTCCCCCTCGGATAAAATGAGGAGACTCGTATTATTCACCTCTCCTCAATACCAGACTTGTCGAACATGAATCGTATTGAATTCACAAAAGTTTTACTCGGCACAGTTCCAGATTGGCTATGATGCTTGTCCTCCCTAATGATTCTTCTTCTCCTCCTCCTCCACGAACATCGATCTCCCTTCTTCTCTATCATCATCCTTGCTTTATAATCCTCGCTAACACCATTCCATCCATTCATCCATCCATCCATCCATCCTCCGCTTCCGCCTCTCCTCCTCCTCCTCCTCCTCGGCACGCCAGGTCCCCCGTCAATCCAAATACCCACGAAGGAGTGTTTCTGAGGGAGGTATTCGAGGAGAGGCGAAGCGACAAGAGGCGAGGCGAGGCGAGGCGAGGCGAGGCGAGGCGAGGCGAAGCGAGGAGTGGCGAGGCGAGGCGAGGGATCATCTTCCAATTATCGACGCCGCCAAGAAATTCCTCAAACAGAGCCTCGCCGACTCCCGGTAAGCCGATGACAGACTGATTATTGTTGCTAGCTTGATTATTAGGACGTGATACACCGGTACCTCCTTCTTTTACTTCCATTCTTTCTCTTTTTTTTATTTTGTTTGTTTTCTCTGAATTATATTTTGTAATCTCATCTATTTCCTACTTATTCTCATTGTTTATCTTCCTCTCATCCTTCTCACTACGTTTTCTTCGCCTTCTCTCTATGCTTATACCCCTCCTTCCTCGTTGTTCTTGTTGTAGTTTTTTCTTCTACTTTTCTGTCTTTTCTTCATTTTCATCATAAGCTTCCTTGTGGAGGCATCTCATAGACACGTGCGAGAACTCCTAAAATTGAGAAATCGGATCTTGGGTCACTATCAGCAGTGACTTGAAACATGCGGATCAATGTATAAGTCTGTCCGAAGAGAAGAAAAAAAAACGCTAATACTTTGCTCAGGTTCGAGTGTAAGACGCCAGGGGTAATGTTATATTTATTTAGCGCGATGGTAATACCTCAGCTGGAATATGCATTGCAGTTCTGGTTCCTTATCACAATGACAACAAATTACTCGAGAGCGCAGCAATGACAGGCGAAATATTACACCATCGATGAGTGCACAGCACAGTTAAAAACAACTCAGGCGACTCAGACTCTGCAAGCTGGTAAAAAGACTACTACGGGGGTAATTGATACAGGGATTGTTGAAGTACCTGAAATTTCAGTAATGTCAATCACTCTCAAAGTTTTTTGAGCTCCAAACAAGCCCAGTAACTAAAAATAAAGGTCAAGCCATTCAAGCGAGAAAATATACATAGTAGACATCGGCATTTTTTTTTTTTTTTTTTTTACCATAGAGAATCATCAGCCACTGGAAAAACCTTCCAGCAAAAGTAGTTAACGTGAAAACGATGAACTTAAAAATGACTGTCAGTTACTATGTTGTATCAGATGTGAAATGAATGTTCCCGTGCGTACGTACAGAAAGTGTTTTAATTTGTTCCTCAGGCCACTGGAGTGCCTGACAAAATCATTAAACCCCCAAAAGAAGGGAGCCTCGACATATGCCACCAAGCTTTCTGGTGCCTACTCTTCTATGTTCCCATGTTTCCTACTCCTCTTCCTTTTTCTTCTCTTATTCCTCCTCCTCCTCTACCCTACATCTCAGACAGGCAGACAAGACACAAGTGAATTCCCCCAAAATGAAAATTTCAGGAAGGAACTGTGAAGGCCCCGTGTATGCATGCCTGTGGGACGCAACCGGTGCCCCGAGTGGTTCTGTGTCCCTGGGGAGTGCTTACCTTCTCTTTGTAATATCTTTTCATCTTTATTACCGGTACTTTTGACTTTTTCTACTTATATTATTTTTTTCTTTATTGGCAATCTTTTTTTAATGGTTTGCCTCTTATATTATTTTCTTACATATGGCCTTCCTACTTCTTCATGATTTTCTTTACTTCCCTTACTTCGCTTCTTCCTTATCTCCTACTCCTTTCTATTATGCATCCATTCCTTTCTTTCTTCCTTATTCCCCTCCTGCAATACTACCAACCATTCCCCTCTCCAACAGTCCCATTACCAACCCTTCCCCTATCCACCAGTCCCATTACCAGCCCTTCCCCTATCCACCAGTCCCATTACCAGCCCTTCCCCTATCCACCAGTCCCATTACCAGCCCTTCCCCTATCCACCAGTCCCATTACCAGCCCTTCCCCTATCCACCAGTCCCATTACCAACCCTTCCCCTATCCACCAGTCCCATTACCAACCCTTCCCCTATCCACCAGTCCCATTACCAATCCTTCCCCTATCCACCAGTTCCATTACCAACCCTTCCCCTATCCACCAGTCCCATTACCAACCCTTCCCCTCACCACCAGTCTCATTACCAACACTTCCCCTCACCACCAGTCTCATTACCAACCCTTCCCCTCACCACCAGTCTCATTACCAACACTTCCCCTCACCACCAGTCCCATTACCAACCCTTCCCCTCACCACCAGTCTCATTACCAACACTTCCCCTATCCACCAGTTCCATTACCAACCCTTCCCCTATCCACCAGTCCCATTACCAACCCTTCCCCTATCCACCAGTCCCTTTACCAATCCTTCCCCTATCCACCAGTCCAATTACCAGTCCTTCCCCTCTCCACCAGTCCCATTACCAATCCTTCCCTTAGGGTAGGGGGTGCCACCAGTCTCATTACCAACACTTCCCCTATCCACCAGTCTCATTACCAACCCTTCCCCTCACCACCAGTCTCATTACCAACACTTCCCATGCTGTCCTGAAGACCAGTCCCATTACCAACCTTCCCCTCACCACCAGATGGCGCCATTATAAACACTTCGCCTGTGCCACCAGTCTCATTACCAACACTTCCCCTCACCACCAGTCCCATTACCAACACTTCCCCTATCCACCAGTCTCATTACCAACCCTTAAAAATAAAAAATCCACCAGTCCCTTTACCAATCCTTCCCCTCTCCACCAGTCCAATTACCAACCCTTCCCCTCTCCACCAGTCCCATCACCAACCCTTCCCCTCTCCACCAGTCCCATTACCAGCCCTTCCCCTCTCCACCAGTCCCATCACCAACCCTTCCCCTCTCCACCAGTCCCATCACCAACCCTTCCCCTCTCCACCAGTCCCATCACCAACCCTTCCCCTCTCCACCAGTCCCATTACCAACCCTTCCCCTCTCCACCAGTCCCATTACCAACCCTTCCCCTATCGAACAGTTACACTACCAACTTTTCTCCTCTCCACCAGTCCCATTACCAATCCTTCCCCTATCCAACAGTCCCATTACCAACCCTTCCCCTCTCCACCAGTCCCATTACCAACCCTTCCCCTCTCCACCAGTCCCATTACCTATCCTTCACCTATCCACCACTCCCATTACCAACCCTTCCCCTATTCACCAGTCCCATTACCAACCCTTCCCCTCACTACCAGTCCCATTACCAACACTTCCCCTCTCCACCACTCCCATTACCAACCCTTCCCCTCTCCACCAGTCCCATTACCAATCTTTCCCCTATCCACCAGTCCCATTATCAACCCTTCCCCTCTCCACCAGTTCCATTACCAACCCTTCCCCTATCCACCAATCCCATTACCAATCCTTCCCCTATCCACCAGTCCCCTTACCATTCCTTCCCCTATCCACCAGTCCCATAATAAACCCTTCCCCTCTCCACCAGTCCCATTACCAACCCTTCCCCTATCGACCAGTTCTATTACCAACCCTTCCCCTATCGACCAGTTCTATTACCAACACCTCCCCTCTCCACCAGTCCCTTTACCATTCCTTCCCCTATCCACCAGTCCCATAATAAACCCTTCCCCTATCGACCAGTTCTATTACCAACACCTCCCCTCTCCACCAGTCCCTTTACCATTCCTTCCCCTATCCACCAGTCCCATTACCAGTCCTTTCGCTATCCACCAATCCCATTACCAACCCTTCCCCTATCCACCAGTCCCATTACCAACCCTTCCCCTATCCACCAGTCCCATTACCAACCCTTCCCCTATCCACCAGTCCCATTACCAACCCTTCCCCTATCCACCAGTCCCATTACCAACACTTCCCCTCTCCACCAGTACTATTACCAACCCTGCCCCTCTGTACCAGTCCCATTACCAGTCCTTCCCCTACCCACCAGTTCCATTACCAACCCTTCCCCTATCCACCAGTTCCATTATCAACCCTTCCCCTTATCCACCAGTCCCATTACCAACCCTTCCCCTCACCACCAGTCTCATTACCAACACTTCCCCTATCCACCAGTTCCATTACAAATCCTTCCCCTCTCCACTAGTCCCATTAAAACCCTTCCACTATCAACCAGTCCCATTACGAGCCCTTCCCCTCTCCACTAGTCACATTACCATCCCTAGCCCTATCTACAAGTCCCATTACCAATCCTTCCCCTATCCACCAGTCCCATTACCAACACTTCCCCTATCCACTAGTCCCATTACCAATCCTTCCCCTCTCAACCCGTCCCATTACCAACCCTTCCGCTCTCCACCAGTCCCATTACCAATCCTTCCCCTATCCACCAGTCCCATTACCAACCCTTCCCCTATCCACCAGTCCCATTAGAAACCCTTCCCCTATCCACCAGTCCCATTACCAGCCCTTCCCCTATCCACCAGTCCCATTACCATCCCTTCCCCTCTTCACCAGTCCCATTACTAATCCTTCCCATATCAACCAGTACCAGTACCAACCCTTCCCCTATCCACCAGCCCGATTACCAATCATTCCCCTGGATAGGGGAAGGGTTGGTAATGGGACAGGTGGGTAGGGGAAGGATTGATAATGGGACTGGTGGATAGGGGAAGGGTTGGTAATGGGACTGGTGGAGAGGAGAAGGGTTGGTAATGGGACTAGTGGATAGGGAAAGGGTTGGTAATGGGACTGGTGGATAGGGGGAGGGTTGGTAATGGGACTGGTCGATAGGGGAAGGATTGGTAATAGGACAGGTGGAGAGGGGAAGGGTTGATAATGGGACTGGTGGATAGGGGAAGGGTTGGTAATGGGACTGGTGGATAGGGGAAGGTTTGGTAATGGGACTGGTGGATAAGGGAAGGTAGGTAATGGGACTGGTGGAGAGGGGAAGGATTGGTAATGGGACTGGTGGATAGTATAAGGGTTAGTAATGGGACTGGTGGAGAGGGGAAGGGTTGGTAATGGGACTGGTGGATAGGAAAGGATTGATAATGGGACTGGTGGAGAGGGGAAGGGTTGGTAATGGGAATGGTGGATTGGGGAAGGGTTGGTAATGGGACTGGTGGAAAGGGGAAGGATTGGTAATGGGACTGGTGGATAGGGGCCGGGTTGGTAATGGGACTGGTGGACGGGAAAGGATTGATAATGGGACTGGTGGAGAGGGGAAGGGTTGGTAATGGGAATGGTGGAATTGTTGGGAATGGTGTGGTGGAAAGAAGGATTGGTAATGGGACTGGTGGATAGGGAAGGGTAATGGGACTGGTGGATAGGGAAGGTTGGTAATGGACTGGTGGAGGGAAGGTGGTATGGACTGGTGGATAGAAGGTTGGTAATGGGACTGGTGGAGAGGGGAAGGATTGGTAATGGACTGGTGGATAGGGAAGGTTGGTAATGGGACTGGTGGATAGGGAAGGATTGGTAATGGGACTGGTGGAGAGGAAGGGTTGGTAATGGACTGGTGGAGAGGGGAAGGGACTGTAATGGGTGGAAGGGAAGTGGTAATGGGACTGGTGGATAGGGGAAGGTTGGTAATGGGACTGGTGGATAGGGGAAAGGTTGGTAATGGGACTGGTGGATAGGAAAGGATTGAAAGAGGAAGGGGTTGGTAATGGGACTGGTGGATAGGGGAAGAATTGGTATGGGACTGGTGGATAGGGGAAGGGTTGGTAATGGGACTGGGGAGAGGGGAAGGGTTGGTAATGGGACTGGTGGAGAGGGGAAGGGTTGGTATTGGGACTCACTCCGATCATGCATCATCGCCTTCATCACAACCATCAATATCAATCCTTCAAGCCCGTCATCATTATCCCTATATAGCTCTTCCTCACCACCACCCTCCCTTTCTTCCTTCCCCTTATTCCTCCTCCTTCTCTTCCCGCGGCTCCTCCTCCTCCTCCTCCATCATCACCCACGCCTCCCTTTCCACCCACCCTTCCCTCCATCCCCCGCTGAACACTGACAAAAATGAGTGTGCCACCAACATTGCAACATTACACCGCTACAACTGCCATCAATACTCGCTTCCAAATTGCAGTGGGAGAAGGTATTGGGAAGGTGTTATTGGTGCTGTGAGACTGGAGCCAAATAATGAGCGCTACGTCTTAAATTTGCCGCACCTCGCGTTTTGTTGAGAGTCAGGGGAGCGGGAGGGACCGGCGCCCCGCACAATGCCTCCGCCTTACAGGGGGAATAAAGAGAAAATCATGATAGGAAACACTGGCGGCGTGCGAACCCCAGGGGACTCCACGCTGCCGGCCGCGTACGAACACCACCACTTTGCCTCCTCCTCCTCCTCGTCACTACCCCTATCCCTACCGCCTCCTCCTCCTCCCCCTCCTCCTCCTCCTCCTCGAAGCCGTCCCCCGACATTTTGTTTCACTCCTTCACGAGGCGCGACGTCAGTGACTCCCTCCACCCACGACCACGCCTGCAGCAGGGACGGAAGCACACATTACGTCTAGTTGCTATAATTGCCCCGCCACATTCATATCGCGCCGCTACAACCCAATCAGTTGTCAAAAAAAATCGTCAATTACAGATAGGACCAGACGGGTTTTGATAATCCTTGATAGGTCATACAATTATACAAATTGAAATAACTTGGCCTGGGGAGGCGGTGGCTCAGTGGTTAGCGCGCGGTCCTGGCGGACACATGTTCAAATCCCGCCTGCCAATACAAGTTGACTATGTTCAGTCACCGCCGAGTGGTCTTATGATACCCACAAGCTGTCCTATTGACCACTTATCAACCCGGACTCTAGCGATACTCTCTAAAGAGGATCAAGTGGAGCCCTGGGGGGCAGCATGAGCCAAGCAGGAATGGCACCACTATAAAAAAAAATTGCCTGTGCCACTAACGGGCATGGGCCGACCAACAGGTCCATCATTAAAAAAGAAATCCACCGGCATTATGAGCCAAACGTACAAAAATAATAGCGGCTGTCCCCCGATACGGGTTAGTTTTACATGAATCATTTCGTTCTTTAACCTATTAACTTTAATCTTCGATCTTTTAATAAATTTTAATGGTAGTTACAGACAGGCTTTACTTCTTGTTGTCCTCACCCTTTTCCCATAGGATTATTTCTATCGTTTATAAGCGCACTCCCTCCTCCCCTAAGAGTACCGCCACGCCTGGCTGGCCACCTTCACCACACACAAGGATAATGGATCGCCGTTCCAACACCACCAACACTTACAAACTGACACGATAGAAAAAATAAATTAGTAAAAACAAACGACACCGAACCTGTGATTATATGGTAACACAAAGATTAACGATCAGAGTAACAACAAATACGTGAACAAATAAGAGGTCCAGAGAAGCACTACACCTGTACGTCAATTACCTTGGGGGGCAGGTGTCGCTGGCCACGGCCGTCCACAGAACAAAGGGAAGTAAAAGCACGCTCGTTTTTTTCCTCCTCCCTTCAAACTGTAAACAATAAATAACACACACACATATTAGTTCCATTTAGAATGTTTTCAGGTACACTATCTTACAAAGTTTTCATATATTGCAAAGAAACGTACTGCTGAAAATTAATAATGTATACTACTACTACTGCTACTACTATTACTACTACTACTACAGCTACTACTATTACTACTACTACTACAGCTACTACTATTACTACTACTACTACAGCTACTACTATTAATACTACTACTACAGCTACTACTATTAATACTACTACTACAGCTACTACTATTACTACTACTACTACAGCTACTACTATTACTACTACTACTACAGCTACTACTACTACTACTACAACTACCACCACCACCACCACTATAGTCACTACTTTTACCACCCCAACCACTGCCACTACTACCCCCACTACTACTACCACTACTACTACCATCCCAACCACTACAACTACTACCACCACTACCACTACCACCACCGACACTCACCCCTCCCTGACGCCTGCCCCGAGGTGGTGCATGGTTGCGCTGGGGTGAGCCGCGGCCCCTCCAGTGTGACGGTGGATGTGTGTAATCTTCCCCAGTGGTCCGCCAACGCCCGGGGGAACGCTCAACACCTTGGCTCATTGACGGAGGAGGAGGAGGAGGAGGAGGAGGAGGAGGAGGAGGAGGAGGAGAAATATGACAAGTACGGGTGAAGATGATAAGGAAAACGAAAATGAAGAGGGATGACGAGGAGGAGGAGGAGGAGGAGGAGGAGGAGAAACACAAAGAAACACAAACGAAGAACAAACAACCGCAGACCTGATGGCTATTTGTGGCAAGCTACACTAACTGTCTAATCAAAGGTGGAAGATGAAGGACAGCAAAGGCGAAGGCTCCTCCCCACCCTGTTGTACTATCAACGACATCACAGGGAAGAGAATTCCAAACAGTAACGACTCGATTGAAGAAGTGTTTGGCTTCGTGCGACGATAATCTTTTACCACTTATCTTGAAATTGTTATTTTTTCTTGTTCTATTTGATCGATCAATTGTAAAGTAATCTTCCGCATTAATATCACTGATTCCTTTAAACATTTTAAACACTTCTATTAGATCGCCTCGCATTCTTCGTTTTGATAGGCTGAATAAATTTACTTCTTTAAGCCTTTGTTCATAAGTTAAATTTCTCAACCTAGGAATCATTTTTGTTACTCTTCGTTGAACCCGTTCTAACTTTTCTGCGTCTTTTCTGTAATAGGGAGACCAAAACTGTACACAGTACTCTAGACGGGGTCGAACCAGCGAATTATACAGTTTTAACATTACTTTTTTCGATTTATTATTAAGACTAGTGCGATGAAGCCAACCAATTTGTTTGCAGTTTTAACTACCTCTTAAAAATTCTGACTGGGCTTTAAATCGCTTGATATAGTGATTCCAAGATCCTTTCCTTTACTTACTGCAGAAAGTTGTTGGCCATTCATTACGTACTGAAAGCGATTGTTATTGTTTCCGATGTGTAACACTTTACATTTGTCAACGTTACATTTCATTTGCCATTGATTGGCCCAACGTGCAAGTCGATCTAGATCTGATTGTAATGCTTCTTCGTCGAGTGTCGTAGTTACCTTACTAACGATTTTTGTGTCATCAGCGAATTTTTATATTTTGCAAGTGAGCCCATCATCGATATCATTAACATAAATTAAGAAGAGCATAGGACAAAACACTGATCCTAGAGGTACGCCGCTTCTGACATCAAGCCAGTTAGATGAAACACCGTTTAGAACTACTCTCTGTTTCCTCCCAGAGCCAGTCCACAAGCCAATTGTGAATGTTACCTGAGATACCGTGCGCCAATAGTTTACTGAGCAATCGTTGGTGGGGGACCTTATTAAATGAAACATAAGAAGAAACATAGGAATGTAAGGAGTCTGCAAGAGGCCGGTTGGCCTATACAAGGCAGCTCCTGTAATCCTAACCCCACTTTACCTCACTATCCATGACTTTATCCAACCTTTTCTTGAATGTATCTATGGTATTGGCACCCACAATATGGCTGCCAAGCCTGCTCCATTCATCCACCACTCTATTGGTAAACCAATTCTTGCTTATGTCTTTGTTGAATCTGAATTCATCTAACAAAACCATTGCTATGTGTCCTACCTGGTTCTTTTACAACCAAAACCCTATTAACATCCCCTTTATTAAAGCCCTTCATCTATTTATTGACTTCGATCAAGTCTCCTCGCAACCTTCGTCTTTCTAGAGAGTGTAGATTTAAATGCTTCAGTCTGTCCTCATAAGGCAAGTTTCTCGCTCCCTGAATCATCTGTCATCCTCCTCTGTACAGATGCTCAGATTCTAACATCTTCATATCCATTCTATAGTAGGGTGACCAGAACTAAACTGCATATAATCGAGATGAGGTCTAACTATTTATTAGTGCTAAGTAAAGTTTGAGGATGACTTCAGAGCTCCTTTTGCATACGCTCCTTGAAATAAAACAAAGTTAAATATTAAGTACTCGGTAAAACGAATGGAAGAAAAGATCGAAGTTATCAAGACAAAGGAAGGGAGGAAAGGGAAAGTCAAGACAAAAGTACTCGGCATAAAAGAAGGAAAGAAAGAAGAAAGAAAAGACAAGTTATCAAAGTTATATGCGTGTTACGCACCTGTAATATGCGTGTTATGCACCTGTACGGGTGCCCTGCGCATCATTAATCCAGATCCTGATCGGTAAAGAGCAACGTAGCATCGAAAACCATATAAGGAATTCAGCAATTGCTCGAAAATTTTCCCCCTTAATCCCCACGAGCAGAGTGGCGCAGTGGAAGCGTGCTGGGCCCATAACCCAGAGGTCCGTAGATCGAAACTACGCTCTGCTAACAGCAACTTTTAACATTCTTTTATTTCCCTCTAACTCGCTTCCCCGTGGTCCAGCGAGTCTTCTTGGCCAGTGAGAGGGCGAGAACAAGTCTGGTATCCCTGTGTACATGTCTGAAAGTGTGGTGAAATGGTAAAAGTGTGGTGAAATGGTGGTGTCTGATCGAAACCCCGCTCTGCTAACCTAACATTTTTACTTCTTTTTATTTACCTCCAATTCCCTTCCCTGTGTGGTAATTAGTCTCCTTAGCCAGTGAGAGTGCGAGAATATGCCTGGTATCCCTGTGTGCATGTGTGAAAGTGTGGTAAAATGGTTGTGTCTGATCGAAACCTCGCTCTGCTAGACAATATTTTTACTTCTTTTTATTTACCTCCAACTCCCTTCCCCGTATGCATAGTCAAGGGTGGCCCAGGAGCCTTTTTCCTTTCTCGGTACTTCCTCCTGCTTCAGCCTTTCCTTAATCCCCTCGGTACATATGGGAGTCATTGTACATCATCATCCAAGGTAATTACTAAGATAGCGTGCCCAGTTGCCTTCTTCCTTCCTCAGTACTTCTTCCCACTTCAGCCTTTCCTTCATTCCCTCTTCCCTACGTACCGGTGGGAGTCATAAGAACATAAGAACGTAGGAGTCTGCAAGAGGCCGGTAGGCCTGTACAAGGCAGCTCCGTTGAACCTAAGCTCCCGTGAATCTAACCCCACCTAATATCGCTGTCCATGAATTTATCTAATCTATTTTAAAATGAGACAATTGTATTGGCACTCACCACATGACTGCTCACCCTGTTTCACTCATCTACCACTCTGTTAGTAAACTAATTTTTGCCCATGTCCCTGTTGAATCTGAATTTATCCAGTTTAAACCCATTACTACGTGTCCTACTCGGTTCTCTTACCAACAAAACCTTATGAATATCCCCCTTATTAAAGCCCTTCATCCACTTATAAACCTCGATCATGTCTCGACGCACCCTTCGCCTTTCTAGAGAATGCAAGTTTAACTGTTCGAGTCTTTCCTCGCATGGCAAGTTTCTTAACCCTTCAATTATCTTAGTCATCCTCCTCTGCGCCGATTCTAACATTTTTATATCCATATATGCGGTTCAGTTCTATAGTATAGAACTGAACCGCATAATCAAGATGAGGTCTAACTAATGCTAAATATAGTTTGAGGAAGACTTCGGCAAGAGCAAGAACAAGAAGCAAGCAAGAAGACAGAAAAAAAGGAGTGAGAAGAGTAAGGATAAAAAAGTAGGTGAGGCTGAAGGAAACAGGATAAAGAGAGGGAAGGAAAGGAGGTAGCAGAAGAAGAAAACGACGAAGACGGGAAAAAAATAACTACTGAAAAAACACAAAACGAACAAGAACGAAGGGAAGAAAAGGAAAAGAGGACTAAGAACCAGATAAACATGGAAGATGAGGGTCAGAGAAGGAGAAGATTAAAAGAAAAGACATAGAAACACAGGACTGAATTACTAGGAAAAAAAACGAGACCATGAAGGAGAGGATGAAGAGGACAAGATCAGGAAGCAAATAAACAAATTAGATGATGCTGGACAAGGAGGGAGGAGAAGAAGGAATGAGGTAAAGAGACACGGAGCAGGTGAGGGTATGGGTGGAGGAGAAGAAGAGAAGAAAAAGGAGAAGGAAAGGAAGGGAAAAGTTAGGTTTGGAGGTACGAAGGCAGCATAAGGGTGGGGAGGGAAAATGAGGGGGAAAGGAGGAAGAAAAAAGTAGGGAGAGGTATGGGGGCAGTATGAGGGTATGGGAGGAGAGGGGAAGGAAAAGGATGGCGAGAGGAGGAAGGGCAAAGTAGGGGATGGAGGTACGAGGGCAGCATAAGGGTGGGAGGGAAAATGAGGGGGAAAGGAGGAAGAAAAAAGTAGGGAGAGGTATGGGGGCAGTATGAGGGCATGGGAGGAGAGGGGAAGGAAAAGGATGGCGAGAGGAGGAAGGGCAAAGTAGGGGATGGAGGTACGAGGGCAGCATAAGGGTGGGGAGGGAAAATGAGGGGGAAATGAGGAAGAAAAAAGTAGGGAGAGGTATGGGGGCAGTATGAGGGTATGGGAGGAGAGGGGAAGGAAAAGGATGGCGAGAGGAGGAAGGGCAAAGTAGGGGATGGAGGTACGAGGGCAGCACGGCGAGGCAGCAGAGTCACGGCCGCGTCCCTGAAAGTCTAAACACATCGTTCAACAACCCTGAAAGGCAAGCTGGAATTAGTGGCGAGGCGATCACGCGAGAGTAGCCGAGTAGCTGGCGTGGCGTTGAAGGGCCGGGCGGGGCGGGGCGGGGAAAACGGGGACACGGAAAAGGGATGAAGGAAGGAAGGTGACGGGAAAGGTGCAGAGAGAGGATAAACACGTAAAGGAGTACTCACATTGGACTCCATGATGGGTTGCTCCAGCGGTGTGTGGTGGTGTTGCGTCATGTACTTACCTGTGGGGGATAGATATATACCTGTCATTAGTACGCACCTGTCTCGGGCGTTCATTAATTTCACACCTGTGCTCCTGCGTCAGATATTTACTACGTTCAAATAAGGAATATTGCATTATTTATCTTTCGGCCACTCCTCTTGACTCTTTTGTAGGAGCAGTGAGCAGCGGGCTTTTTTTTTTTTTTTTTTTTTCATTAGTGTTTCCTTTTTTTGCCCTTGAACTTTTTCCTCTACTGTAAAAAAAAAAAAAAAAAAAAAAACTCGGAAACAACTTGAAATTTTAAATTATACCAATATTTAAATGAAAGCGATTGGACGATTATTTTTCTATATCTCCTCTCCGAGTTAAAACTGTATAGTATTTTTTTATTCTCTACAGCAATGTACGCACATTTTTCTCACCATAACACAGCTTCCTACAGTAATTTTTATCAAACAATAATACTTCCAGCGTCTTTAAGTACCTCCTAACCTTACAGATGTCCGAGCCATTACTCTTAAAGTCTCTATTTTATTCGTGGACGTTGTATTAGCCTATTCAGTCAACAAGCTTGCCCCCCTCGTTAAACTCTGTAATCAACAATTAGGTAAGTGTATCAATATACCAGTCAAAAAACACAAGAAAAGTAGCAACACCAAGGAAGTGTGAATGTCAAATTGTCGATAAAAACACACACACAAAAAAAACAGCAACCTTGTTAAAGTAAGAGTATCAAATTAACGATCAAAACAACAATAAAAAAACAGCAACCTTGTTAAAGTAAGAGTAGCAAATTAACGATCAAAACAACAATAAAAAAAACAGCAACCTTGTTAAAGTAAGAGTATCAAATTAACGATCAAAACAACAATAAAAAAAACAGCAACCTCAATAATGTACAAATGCCAAATTATCGACTAAAACACACTCAAAAAATCAAAATAGCAACCTTAATAAATTATGAATATCAAACCAACGAACAAAACTTACCAAAAAAAAAACCTAACAACATTAATAAACCACAAAATTCAAAATCATCTCTCAAAGTACTTAAAAAAAAAAAAAACAAGAAAACGTCATTAATATACATCACAAGGAACGAAGAGAAAACGTTAAATAAAGCAAATCCAAAACAGTGAAAAGGAATTGGAGACTTTAAAGGAGAGTCGAAAACTAAGGCGAGTCACGTATAGGGCGAGAGGCAACCCATAGAGAGGGAGAGGGAGGGAGAGAGAGGAAGGGAGGGAGAGCGGCTTACCCTCCTCCCTTCCCTCTCTCCCTCCCTGCTCCGCCGTCCCCGCTATAATTCCATCGTCCATTACACGCCGGAGCGCCATCTTGTGGACATACCGACGAGGGCGCTGCAGAGGAGGGAAGGTGGAAGAGGTGACAGTCTTACTCCTCTTCTTGTAATGGTAATGATGAAACGAAGGAGCGCCGATGAAGTAAAGAGGAAAATTGAGATGAGATATAGGTTGACAGGAGGAAAGGAAAAGAGGAACAAGAACAGGGATGAGAAATGGGTTGACAGGAGGAAAAGAGAAACAAGAGGAACAGTGATGAGAAATAGGTTGACAGGATTAAAAGATGGCGGGGCAGTAGACGAACAAGATTGTGAGACAAAAAAAAATATTGACAAGAGTAAGAGTAAAGAGGAACAAAAATGAGAAATAGGCTGACAGGAGGAAAAGCAAAAAAGAGAGGAAGAGTGAGACGAGAAAAAGGGTGAATGAACAGTAGAAGAGGAAGAAACAGGGAGACGAAAAATTGATAGAAAAGGGCAGTAAAAGTAAAGAAGAATAGGAGGGAGAGAGACAAGAGATAGGTTGACAACAGAATAAAAGAAAAGAGAAAAAGAGACGAGAAATAGATTGACAGCGCAAGAGGAAAACGACGGGGAGACGGGTTGACAGGACAGTAAAAGAATAACAATAAACAATAAACAAATAAAGAGGAATAAGTAAGACAAGGAAGCGTAACACTAATAAATACAAGGCCAAGAGGAATATGTGGCAAGAGGAAACAGGCATAGAACGTGTAAATGTGATGAGAGTGAAACCAAGAGGAATGCGAGATAAGAGGAGGGAGGCGCAGAATGTGTGGGTGTGAGGAAGAGGCCGAGGGCGAGGCGAGATAACAGGACAGAGGCGCAGAGGGTGTTAAGGGTTGAAAGTGAGGCGGTGTGAAATAGGACGAAGAGACGAAAGTATAGAAATGTGTAGGCAAAGAAAGTAAGACCCAAGAGGAGAAGGAGGAACAAGAGGATGAAAATATGACAGTAGAAGATAAGGAAACGTGCATGAGTATAAAAGAAAGTAAGGGCCAGGAAAAGAAGGAACGAGATGATGAAAATATGACAGTAGAAGATAATGAAACGTGAATGAGTATAAAAGAAAGTAAGGGCCAGGAAAAGAAGGAACGAGATGATGAAAATATAACAGTAAAAGATAAGGAAACGTGCATGAGTATAAAATAAAGTAAGGGCCAGGAAAAGAAGAAGGGACGAGATGATGAAAATATGACAGTAGAAGATAAGGAAACGTGCATGAGTATAAAAGAAAGGCCTGGAGAAGGAGAAGGGACGAGACGATGAAAAATATAATGGCATAAGATGATCAAACGTTAGTATGTGTTAATGCGTAAAAGGAAAATAAGGTCAAGACGACTTTAAGATAAGGAAAGAAAACAAAAGTAGAAAATGAGATGAAGAAAGTTAAGACGCAACATAAGAAAACGGAGAGAAGTAGAGACCTAAAATATACTAACGTTAGGAAAATAAGAATAATATGAATAAAAGATAGGTAAAGAGAAACAAAGGTAAATAAGCGTGATATATGAATAGAGGAATATTTACTACGAAAAGTAAACGAACAAACAAGGAGCGAAAACATAAACAAAAAAAAAATACGGCAGAGAGAGAGAGAGAGAGAGAGAGAGAGAGAGAGAGAGAGAGAGAGAGAGAGAGAGAGAGAGAGAGAGAGAGAGAGAGAGAGAGAGAGAGAGAGAGAGAGAGAGAGAGAGAGAGAGAGAGAGAGTAGCCTTCGCGCAGGCCCTGAAGCATCACAAAGGCTTTGAAGGAAAAAGTAAATTGCAAAGAAGACAAGAAGACCCACACGAAAGATGGAAAGACAAAAAAAATGACACGGACAATAATAATAATAATAATAATAATAATAATAATAATAATAAAAATAATAATAATAATAATAATAATAATAATAATAATAATAATAATAATAATAATAACAATAATAATAATAATAATAATAATAATAATAATAATAATAATAATAATAATAATAATAATAATAATAATAATAGAACGCTACACTGTCAGAGAAAAAAAAATCGCCGGCAAGAAAGGAAGCAACGAAGCAGACAAAGGAAACAATTAGGACACAAACAGTAAACAAAGAGATATAATTTCAAAATAAAAATAATAATAGAAACAAATGATGGCGAAAACAACAACAACAACAACAACAACAACAATAATAATAATAATAATAATAATAATAATAATAATAATAATAATAATAATAATAATAATCAAAGAAGAAGAAGAAGAAGAAGAGAAAGAGAAAGAAGAAAAAGAAGAAAAATAGAAAGAAGAAGAAGAAAAAGAAGAAAAAGAAGGAAAAGAAGAAGAAAAAGAAGAAAAAAAAGAAGAGGAAGAAAATACATAGAAAAAAGAAGAGAATGACATCGAAAGGAAAATCATATAAAAAAACAAATAACAAATAACACACGCACAAACACATTCATAACACGCACACCATGACCATAAGGATACAAAAAAAAAAAAAAAGCAGAATCAGTCTAACACACAAACACAAGAAGAG
>NC_066551.1:8306205-8333705 GCF_024679095.1 Eriocheir sinensis
CCCACCCACTAACACAACTCCATAAACAAATAACACCCCTTCCCCCTCCCGTCCACCCTCCTTCCCCGTCCCTCCCCCTCTGCCCCGCCCCCTGTATTACGATGCGATTAAATGATTATATCGTAATTAGAGCAGAGGACGCCATTGTTGTTGACTGGTGGCGCCGTGGGGGGCGGAGGGGAGCGTGCTGAAGAGGAGGAGGAGGAGGAGGAGGAGGAGGAGGAGGGGGAGGAAAAAAATGTGATACGAGTAAGGAGAATGAGGACAAGGATGATGAAAAGTAAATGATGACAAAATTAATAAGTAAATGATGCTGACAAGATTAAAAAGTAAAATAAATGATGACAAGATAAAGATAGAGTAAATAAAGATAAAAGATAACTATAATAAAGATAAACATAGAGAAAATAAATGAGGATGACAAGATAAAAGAGTAAATAATGATGAAATTGATTAAAGAGTAAAGTGAATGAATGATGATGAAAAAATTAAAGAAGAGTTGAATAAATGAGATAAGAAGAAAATAATAATCAGAGATGCGCGACAGGAAAATAGAAACGAATAAGTGAAAATAACATCAAAAACAGAAAAAGACAAAATTAGGAAAGAATAAGTAAATAACATAAAAAGGAAAAAGTCAAATCTTAGAACACAAATAGGAACGAAAAAAATAAAACGTCAAGGAAAGGAGACAAAAATAAAACAGAAAAACGAATAAAAAAACGGAAAGACTCAAAAATAAATACGAGAGAGAGAGAGAGAGAGAGAGAGAGAGAGAGAGAGAGAGAGAGAGAGAGAGAGAGAGAGAGAGAGAGAGAGAGGTAAACTGATATGCTTATTACGTGAGATTAATTTCCTTGCGACGAAACCCGATACGCCAAAACGACCCTCGACTGACTGGGGCTGACTGGGGGTGACTGGGGTTGATTGAGGATGAGTGGGGGGTGAGACTGACTGGGGGTGGCTGGGGATGACTAGGTGTGTGGAAGACTGACTGGGGGCAACTGGGGATAGACTGGGAGGGGTGAGACTGACTGGGGACAACTGGGGCTGACTGGGATGACTGGGGGGGGGTGAGACTGAGTGGGGCTGACTGGAGGTGACTGGGGCAACTGGGATTGACTGGTTCTAACTGTGAATGCCTGGATGTAACTGAGAATGACTGGATATAACTGGGAATGACTAGCTGTAACTGGAAATGGCTGGATGTAACTAGAAATGACTGGATGTAACTGGGAATGACTAGATGTAACTGGGAATGACAGGATGTAACTGGGAATGACTGGATATATCTGGGAATGACTGGATGAAACTGGGAATGACTGGATATAACTGGGAATGACTGGATGTAACTGGGAATGACTGGATGTAACTGAGAATGACTGAAAGTAACTGGGAATGACTGGATGTAACTGGGAATGACTGGATGTAACTGGGAATGACTGGATGTAACTGAGAATGACTGAAAGTAACTGGGAATGACTGGATGTAACTGGGAATGACTGGATGTAACTGGGAATGACTGGATGTAACTGGGAATGACTGGATGTAACTGGGAATGACTGAAAGTAACTGGGAATGACTGGACGTAACTGGGAATGACTGGATGTAACTGAGAATGACTGGATGTAACTGGGAATGACTGGATGTAACTGGGAATGACTGGATGAGACTGCAAATGACTGGATGAAACTGGGAATGACTGGATGTAACTGGGAATGACTGCATGTAACTGGGAATGACTGGATGTAACTGGGAATGACTGCATGTAACTGGGAATGACTGGATGTAACTGAGAATGACTGAAAGTAACTGGGAATGACTGGACGTAACTGGGAATGACTGGATGTAACTGGGAATGACTGGATGTAACTGGGAATGACTGGATGTAACTGGGAATGACTGGATGAAACGGGGAATGACTGGATGTAACTGGGAATGACTGGATGTAACTGGAAATGACTGGATGTAACTGAGAATGACTGGATGTAACTGAGAATGACTGGATGTAACTGGGAATGACTGGATAGAACTGGGAATGACTGGATAGAACTGGGAATGACTAGATGTAACTGGGAATGACTGGATGTAACTGGGAATGACTGGACGTAACTGGAAATAACTGGATGTAACTGGGAATGACTGGATGTAACTGGGAATGACTAGATATAACTGGGAATGACTGGATGTAACTGGGAATGACTGGATGAGACTGCAAATGACTGGATGAAACTGGGATTGACTGGATGTAACTGGGAATGACTGGATGAAACTGGGATTGACTGGATGTAACTGGGAATGACTGGATGAAACTGGGAATGACAGGATGTAACTGGGAATGACTGGATGAGACTGGAAATGACTGGATGAAACTGGGATTGACTGGATGTAACTGGGAATGACTGGATGTAACTGGGAATGACTGGATGTAACTGGGAATGACTGGATGAAACTGGGATTGACTGGATGTAACTGGGAATGACTGGATGTAACTGGGAATGACTGGATGAAGCTTGGATTGACTGGATGTAACTGGGAATGACTGGATGTATAACTGACTGTGTGACCAACAAATAACTGCTGGCTGTGACTTATTGACAGCTCTTTCGTGGGGAGTGAGAGTTGACTGACGGGACTGGGAAGTGATATGGGAAAGGAAGGAAAGGATGAATAAGTATACCCAAGAACACTAAAGGATAACTAAAAGGAGTGAATGAAAAGACTGAAGGAAAACTGGGAAAACTTACTGGTTATGACTGGGGGGACAGAAGGAAAAGAAGATGTTAAGAAAGTGAATGGTAAGGATCAGGAATAAGCTCACGGAGATTAGATAATAAAAGGAGGATGAGTGAGTGAGTGAGTGAGTGACAACGTGCTATATACAAATAAAGTAGAAACAATAAATATTTAACTCATTTCGTAATTATAATGTGGAAGTTATTTATCTCTTCCACATTAATATTTACACTCAAGATTATTTTGGTTCATTCCTCTTGTTAATCTTCATCAGCCTCTCTCTCTCTCTCTCCCTCTCTCCATACACTCGCACATTTTATCTCCTTACTCGCGTCCTTTCGTCTCTCCTTCGCCGGTTCTAATTCATCATATTCTTGTCCCCTTCCTTAATTCCTTCCTTCCGCCCTTCCTTCGCGTTATATTCATCTCATCCCTCCTCCTCCTCCCTTTTCCGTTCTTCCTCTCGAGTTTCCGCTTCTTATCTTTCTTCTTAGTCCCTTCCATTTAATTTTCCTCCTCATCCCTTGCTGTTGTTTCATGTTCCTCTCATCACCCTCTCCTGCCCTTCTCTTCTTTCCTTCTCTTCTAATCTTCATCCAGTTGCTCCTCGTCTCCCTCCGCTTCCCTCCTCCCTCTCTCCTTCTCTCCCTCTCCCTCCCTCTCTCCCTCCCTCGTGAAGGAGAAACCAATTGCAATAAGTTTTGTCCACCATCAGTAAATAAAGGAAATAAGGCCAACCTTGCCGCTCCTCTTCCTCCTTCTTTTCTTTCTCCGTAATTAAGACTTTCCTCCTCCTCCTCCTCCTCCTCCTCCTCCTCCTCCTCCTCCTCCTCCTCCTCCAACGATTATCTGCCACCTTCTTCACCTTCTTTAGCGGTATATCTTCTGCTTATATTATTATTATTATTATTATTATTATTATTATTATTATTATTATTATTATTATTATTATTATTATTAGCATTGCATCGTCATATATCGTCGTTGTCTCCTCCTCCTCCTCCTCCTCCTTACTATTCTCTCCAAGCGTTTTCTTCCTCTATTTTCCTTCTCTTTTATTTCCTTCCCTTGTTTTCTCCCTTACCTCCTTGCTACCTTTCCTGGAACCTCTTTCTCCCTCACTTCCTCGCTCCCTCCCTCCTTACCTCTCTCCTTCCCTCCCTCCTTCCCTCCTCTTCTTCCCTCCTGCTATTACGCCTTGCTCCTTTCCTACTTATCTGGGTAATCTTTCTAATACTTCCTGAAAATACTCAAGTTGTTGTTGTTATTATTATTATTATTATTATTATTATTATTATTATTATTATTATTATTATTATTATTATTACTACTAGAGTGAGAGAATGAGGATGAGTATGGGAGTAAAGAAGGTGAGGGAGAAGGAGGTAGGGGAAGGGGAGGAGGGGAGCTAAAGGGAGTAAGGGTGAAGGGAAGCAGGAGGGTGAAAGGGTGAGGGGTGAAAAAAGGTAAGGGGATGAACAGTAAAGAAGGGAGTGAAGGAGTAAGGGTGAAGTGGTAAGGGAGTGGTGAGGGGTGAAGGAGGGTGAGGGGGCGATGGAGGGGGGAAGGGATAAGGGAACGAAGGAGGATGAAGGAGTAAGAATGAGGGAGTAAGGATGAGAAAAAGTATGAGGTAGTGACGGAGTAAGGATGGAGTAAAGATGAGGGAGTAAGGATGAGGGAGTAGGGATGCAGTAAGATTGGAGGAGTAAGGGCAAGGTTAAATAAGTGAGGGTTAGGGGGCGAAGAAGAATAAGGGAGTAAGGGTGAGGGGGGGAGGGAGGGGAGAGGGAGGGGGGCGGGGCAGCATAACACAATCATTCCTCGGTCGGGGAAAAACCTGCCTTGCCGGAAATTAACAACAGAAGGAACAGCAGTGACAGGAGGAGGGGGAGGAGGAGGAGGAGGAGGAGAGGAAGACAGTGACGTTATCCACTCTTCTTCTCTCATCCACACGTTAGATGTTCACTACCGACGTAATGAGGATGAAGAAAAGAAAGAAAAAAAGAAGAAAAGAAAGAAAGAAAGAAAGAAAGAAAGAGAGAGAGAGAGAGAGAGAGAGAGAGAGAGAGAGATGGGGTGGGGGGTAATGGGAGGAGGGAATAAAGGTAATTTTCCCGCCACTTCCTAATCCCACAAAATTGACTCCATATATATGACAAAGAAATAACCTGTCGCTTCCTTCAGGGACAAAGAGCAAAAAAAAAACAAAAAAAATAGATGCCCTTTGTTCCGAGTAACTTGGCGAGTAAGCTCCGCCCCCTTCCCTCTTCCTAGTGCATACGATTGGTAGACATGAGGACTTCAGCTCCGCCCACATTAAGACCAACCAATCACAGGGCTCGGAATAGGAAGTGCTGTCCAATCTTCGTCATAAAGAAAATTCTAATATACTAAAATAAAAATAAAATAGTGAACATGCTAATATAATATGCATATATAAACCGAGATTATAAAAATAGATAAAAAACACAAATAATAATAATAATAATAATAATAATAATAATAATAATAATAATAATAATAATAATAATAATAGCGGCAAAATACGAAATAAGCCTCCGTCCATTTCCTCTTTACCCGCGATGAATTTTGTCCATCTTTCCACAACCAGACAAGATTTGAGAGTCCAAAACGGTGAAGCAAGGAAGCCTACTCATTGGAGGGATGGGGGGGGAGGGGGGAGGTAGGGAAGGGATGGGGGGAGGGAGGGAAGGGAGGCAGAGGGAGAGAGGGTAAGGGAGGGAGGGCATAGAGCTAAAGAGAAGCTGGTATACAGGAAATTAGACTTTGATTGAGAGGGAAAGAAAAAAAGATTTGTTGCCACGGTGGAATAGATCAAAATGGACACGAGAGAGAGAGAGAGAGAGAGAGAGAGAGAGAGAGAGAGAGAGAGAGAGAGAGAGAGAGAGAGAGAGAGAGAGAGAGAGAGAGAGAAAACATATGGAAGCAAAAGGTATGATAGATGAAATTAATGGGTTGAAAAATAAGAAAATATATAGGAAAGATAGAGAGACAGGAATATGTAATTAAATATAAACGGCAGAAAAAGTGACTGACGAAAAATTAAATAGAGAAATAGAAAAACAAATACAAAATAGAAAAAAATACCTTCAAAATTTTAAAACACACTATATCTAGACTAAAAATGCAGAAAACAACAATTAATATGAAACAAAGAAGGCAGAGAGAGAGAGAGAGAGAGAGAGAGAGAGAGAGAGAGAGAGAGAGAGAGAGAGAGAGAGAGACGAAAGGCGACGAATGAGACGAGATAAATCGAAGAAAAACCTGTCGAAAGTGTCTTATCTGGTGTCTTTCCTGGTGAGTTATCAATACTTCACTTACACCGCCACACACACACACACACACACACACACACACACACACACACACACGTCACGACACCTTCACACGCGGCACACACACAGCCTCTTCATCACACAGTCACTCCAGGTAAAGAGTAATTAACATCGGCTTTCTCAGGTGATGATTTTCCTCTTTGTTGTTGGTGGTTTTTCATCTACAAACAGACAATGTACTTTTCTGTGCTATGAATTTTGGTACAGTAAGTTAATACGTAAAATATATTCTACGGGTTTACACTCTATATAGCTATTAACATAAACCTAACTTAAAACGTAATAATTCACATCGCTGTCGGAATATATTAGGAAAGTTAATGGGCCGAAATATCCACAATTTAATATACTACGAACTAATACGATTACGAATTAATCTTTCAAGTAACAGCTTTTAGTTACAAATAATTTTGGAAGCTAGGCAGATTAAATGATTAAGTGAAAAAGAAAAAAAACAAATCGGAAGGCCTAAAGAAAGAATATTAGAAAAAAATGTCTTAAGAAATACGTCGTTGAGAAAATGGAGGTATTGCAAGAAGGTACAAATAAGAGCAGAAAAAGAGAGAGAGAGAGAGAGAGAGAGAGAGAGAGAGAGAGAGAGAGAGAGAGAGAGAGAGAGAGAGAGAGAGAGAGAGAGAGAGAGAGAGAGAGAAAAAATGTAAACAAATTGGAACGCAACGACTTCTTGAAAAGACCCCAAACGTTCATACAGACAGAAACAGATTAACGAAACGCAAAGAAAACCAAATCATAAATTAAAACCATCACAATCACAATCAATAACATTTACAAACCCAACCGAAACAAACCTCCACCACCTCCACCACAACCACCAACAACAACAACCATAAGAAATCCAATCAACATACCAAATAGCTTCCATCATCACCACCACCAACAACAACAACAACAACAACCATAAGAAATCCAATCAACATACCAAATAGTTACCACCACCACCACCACTCCTGACCACTACCACCAACACCATCACACCACAATAAATAACAAACAAATAACCAACAACAAACAAACCAACCAAACCAACTAACAATAACAACAACAAGCCAACCACATCCCGAACGACTATCACCATCACCACCACTCCTCCTCCTCCTCCTAGCCACCACCATCGACACCACTTATATCACCACAACCACTACTGCCATCACCACCACCATACCACCATCAAGAAACTCAACAACCAAACAACATTCCCAACCTCCACCACCACCACCACCACTCCTCCTCCTCTTAGCCACCATCACCACCACCACTTCCACCACCACAACCAACAATGCCGTCACCACTACCACCAAGAAACTCAAACAACCAAACACCATTCCCAACCTCCACCACCACCACCAAGAAACTCAAACAACCAAACAATTTCCAACCTCCACCACCACCACCACCCCTTCTCCTCCTCCTCCTAACCACCATCACCATCACCACCTCCACCACCACAACCACCAATCCCATCACCACTACCACCAAGAAACTCAAACAACCAAACAACATTTCCAACCTCTAGCACCACCACTACCACCACCGCCCATTCTCCTCCTCCTCCTTCTCCCCTTCCTCACCACCACCACCCCTTTTCCTCCCCCTCCTCACCACCACCACCACCGCCGCCGCCGCCAGGATAATTTGCGTCGCCCTCATTCAGCTTTGGGAGGGAGGACCCGCACCACTTAGATGAGGCGAATTTACGGTCAGCTGAACTCAGATTAATCCTCATGATATTTTTGAGGTGCGCCGCGGCTACATATTAGAGCGAATGTTCCGGCTGCTTATGTCGCTGTTCCTGATGATGATGATGATACTAACCCCCCCTTCCCCCCATATGGTCTCTCTCTCCCTCCCTCCCTTTGTCTGTCTGGGTCCCTCAATTCCTTCTCCTCCACCGTTCCTTTTCCCCGTTAGTTCCTCTCGTTCTCTTCTCCCATCTCCTTCATCCTATTTTTCCTTTCTATCCCTGTTTCTTCAGTTCTCCAATTCTTCCATTCTCCTCATCCACCGTTTCTCTCTCTCTCTCTCTCTCTCTCTTCCCTCCCTTTCTTCCTCTTTCCCTCATCCCATTTTCCCTCTCTACTCTTGTATTTTCAGTTCTCCAATTCTTTTTAATCACCCATTCTCTACACCCCCGTTTCCCCCTCTCTCTCTTCTTTCCCTTTCTTCTCTCCCCTTGCTTCTCATTCTCCCATTTCCCTTACCTCAGTTTTCCTCTCTTCCCTCGTTCATTCTTTTCCCCAGTTCCTTTCAGTCTTTCTTCCCCTAATCCCAGTTTCCTCCTTTTCCCTTTCTACTTCACGCTTTCATTTCTCATTCTCTCTTTCCCCTTTCTTCCCTCGATTCTTCACCTCCCCAGTTATCCTTTTCCCTTTTCCATCCTCCGTTTTCCCCTTTCTACCCACCTACATATACTCCCTTTCCTCCTCCCTTCTGCTTTTCCTCTCCTCCTCTCCTCTCCTCTCCTCTCCTCTCCTCTCCTCTCCCCCTCCCCCTCCCTCTCTCTTTCCTGCTTTATAGTAATAGAGCAGTTGGAGAAATGACTGCGACAATTTCTTCTTATGTACATCGCACACACACACACACACACACACACACACACACACACTGGAACTACACGGTGAAAACGGAACAAAATTTCATGCTGCACAGGAAATTGGAAGACTGAAAGAGGGGGGGAAAAAAAAAGGAGATAAAAAAAGTAAATAAACGTTGGAAAAAAGAAAGACAGAGTAAAAAAAAAATGGGGTTGGTTGTCCAAATTCTTACTCGGAGCCATTACGCGCTTGTGTGTGTGTGTGTGTGTGTGTGTGTGTGTGTGTGTGTGTGTGTGTTCAAGCGGTGCGTTATCTCCTGCTCAAAAGACCTACAGCAGCATTTCTTACTGTGTGTGTTATCAGCAATGTAACGCAACGTGCCTGTACGTGTGTGTGTGTGTGTGTGTGTGTGTGTGTGTGTGTGTGTGTTGCAGGTATACAGCGCCCAAGGTTTTTATGCACTCCTTTTCCTTTCCCTGATTCCAACATTTAACATTTCAGAGTGGACGCGATGACGATGAAGATAATGATGATGACGACGACGCCGATGATGACAGTGATTATGATGATGATGATGGTGAGGAGGAGGAGAGGAGGAAGAGGAGGAGGTGGATGGTGAGGAGGAGGACGAAGAGAAGGAAGAGAACGATTATAATGACAGAAAAACACCCAACCCAGCACCTTAATCCCCCTTCGGTTCTTGATGGGGAGAGACTCAACATTACATTACAACCGACATTCTCCTCCATCGTTCCTGTTCCCCGCTATAGTTCCTCTCATTCTCTTCTCTCTCCTTCATCCTATTGTCCCTTTCTATCCCTGTATCTTCAGTTCTCCATTTCTTCTTATTCTTCCTTTCTCCTCATCCACCGTTTCCCTCTCTCTCTCTCTTCCTTCCCTTTCTTCCTATCACCCTCATCCCACTTTCCCTCTCTACTCTTGTATCTTCAGTTCTCCAGTTCTTCTTATTCTTCCATTCTCTTCATCTCCGTTGCTCTCTCTACTCTTCCTTCCCTTTCTTCTCCCCCCTGCTTCTCTTTCTCCCATTCCCCTTACCTCAAATATGACAAATGAAATACGAAAACTGAAATGCACAAATGAGTTAACGACATAATACAGACTACAGCCTTCAGACGAGATAATCTAACTTGAGATAAAAACTAACTTGGTAACAGCACGGAGCCTTGCGGGACGCCGGAACGAAGGGAATTGGAAGGCTATGATATATAAGTTTTTCACAATCTAGAAACACAAGTGACGTTTTGATAAAGGCTGAATGTAGAAAATGAAAAGCACACACGCAGTAATTGACACAATCTGCGATTCCAAAATAACGAGGAGTAAATGAATCTGAAAAATGACACAAAATTCGGCTTCAAAATAACGAATGAGCAAATGTATCAAAATATAAAAAAAACATGATGAACTAAGCTTTGGTCTGTTATCGTGCCTCGGAAAAACACACCGAGAAAATACACTAAGCCCCGACTAACGAAGCTGGAAATATGCTAACCCCCGACTAACTAAGCTGGAAATATGCTAAGCCCTGACTAACTAAGCTGGAAATATGCTAAGCCCCGACTAACTAAGCTGGAAATATGCTAAGCCCTGACTAACTAAGCTGTAAATATGCTAAGCCCCGACTAACTAAGCTGGAAATATGCTAAGCCCCGACTAACTAAGCTGGAAATATGCTAAGCCCCGACTAACTAAGCTGGAAATATGCTAACCCCCGACTAACTAAGCTGGAAATATGCTGTTCTGACTAACTAAGCTGGAAATATGCTAAGCCCTGACTAACTAAGCTGAAATATGCTAAGACCCTGACTAACTAAGCTGGAAATATGCTAAGCCCCGACTAACTAAGCTGGAAATATGCTAAGCCCTGACTAACTAAGCTGGAAATATGCTAAGCCCTGACTAACTAAGCTGGAAATATGCTAAGCCCTGACTAACTAAGCTGGAAATATGCTAAGCCCCGACTAACTAAGCTGGAAATATGCTAAGCCCCGACTAACTAAGCTGGAAATATGCTAACCCCTGACTAACTAAGCTGGAAATATGCTAAGCCCCAACTAAGCTGGAAATATGCTAAGCCCCGACTAACTAAGCTGGAAATATGCTAAGCCCCGACTAACTAAGCTGGAAATATGCTAAGCCCCGACTAACTAAGCTGGAAATATGCTAAGCCCTGACTAACTAAGCTGGAAATATGCTAAGCCCTGACTAAGCTGGAAATATGCTAAGCCCCGACTAACTAAGCTGGAAATATGCTAACCCCTGACTAACTAAGCTGGAAATATGCTAAGCCCCGACTAACTAAGCTGGAAATATGCTAAGCCCTGACTAACTAAGCTGGAAATATGCTAAGCCCCGACTAAGCTGGAAATATGCTAAGCCCCGACTAACTAAGCTGGAAATATGCTAAGCCCTGACTAACTAAGCTGGAAATATGCTAAGCCCCGACTAACTAAGCTGGAAATATGCTAAGCCCCGACTAACTAAGCTGGAAATATGCTAAGCCCCGACTAACTAAGCTGGAAATATGCTAAGCCCTGACTAACTAAGCTGGAAATATGCTAACCTCCGACAAACTAAGCTGGAAATATGCTAAGCCCTGACTAAGCTGGAAATATGCTAACCCCCGACTAACTAAGCTGGAAATATGCTAACCCCCGACTAACTAAGCTGGAAATATGCTAACCCCCGACTAACTAAGCTGGAAATATGCTAAGCCCTGACTAACTAAGCTGGAAATATGCTAACCTCCGACAAACTAAGCTGGAAATATGCTAAGCCCTGACTAACTAAGCTGGAAATATGCTAACCTCCGACTAACTAAGCTGGAAATATGCTAAGCCCCGACTAACTAAGCTGGAAATATGCTAAGCCCCGACTAACTAAGCTGGAAATATGCTAAGCCCTGACTAACTAAGCTGGAAATATGCTAAGCCCCGACTAACTAAGCTGGAAATATGCTAACCCCTGACTAAGCTGGAAATATGCTAAGCCCCGACTAACTAAGCTGTAAATATGCTAAGCCCCGACTAACTAAGCTGGAAATATGCTAAGCCCTGACTAACTAAGCTGTAAATATACTAAGCCCCGACTATCTACGCTGGAAATATGCTACCCCCGACTATCTAAGCTGGAAATATGCTACCCCCGACTATCTAAGCTGTAAATATACTAACCCCCGACTATCTAAGCTGGAAATATGCTACCCCCGACTATCTAAGCTGGAAATATGCTAAGCCCCCACTAAGCTGGTAATCTCCCGAGTCCCGACTAATGGAACTGAAAATGAAACAGACATGAACCAGAGCTACCGATTACGAGATAATTATAGGAGTATGGGGAGGGAATACTCAGCAATGCCTACCCACCCACCCCTCTGTCTCACCGTTACTCATAAGACAGCTTAAAGAGTAAAAAGGCATAATGGGTCTCACAAATACCTTCTATATTTACAACCATATTATGAAGCTCTCGATTACCCCCCCTTCCCCCCCTTACTCAAGAACTTATTTACACAGCTCTTATTAACATCCGAGCACTGAGAACACCTACGTATATTACCAACGAGAAGAGTGATCAAGCAGCTATAATTACCCTTCGAAGCGGCCTCCCAGCGTGTGTAGGGGAGCACCTTCATTCAGCACAGTACTTCATCATCAGGACTACGTGACGCCTCGACCTGACACACACACACACACACATATACACACGCCTGCCAACCCCGTGCGAGACTACAGCGGATTGTGCTTACTGAACCCATTCGTCCTGGCCCGAGTAAAGATACATCTCGGTCGTTTGTGTCAAATATCTGTTTCTTGTTACTTCCCTCCCTCCCTCTCTCCCTCCCCACTTGAGCAACTCTTCTTCTACTCCTTCATTACAGCCTCCTCCTCCTCCTCCTCCTCCCCCATTACAGCTTCTTCCTCCTACTCCTCCTCCCATTACAACCTCCTCCTGCTCTTCCTCCCCCTCCTTCTCCTCCAGTTCCACCCTCGTTACCGCCCTCCTCCCCCTCCCATTACAACCTCCTTCTGCTCTTCCTCCCCCTCCTTCTTCTCCTCCAGTTCCACCCTCGTCACCACCCTCCTCACCCCTCCTCCCAACACACTCCCTGCTCATCAGTCGTTCCGAAGCAGTGTGAGCGGCGCTTCGAGCAGACTAACACGGTTCGACCAGTGCGTTCAGGGGATGATAATGGACGCCATCCAAAAATGAGCCGTCGGACGCCGCGCCTCTTAAGATTATGAGATGAATCGGTGCGTTAAAACTGGCGCCTTCACTTACCCAAATTGTTATCACTTAGCCCCATTGTTATCAGTCAGCTGTAAGGTTATCGCGCCGGGGGAACGATGAAGATGACTTGCTGCTACCCCCCTACCCCCCCCCCCCTCCTCCTCCTCCGCCTCCTCCTCCTCCTTCCAGATATTTTTTTAAAGGGTTCATGATCACGGCAGAAGAGATGATGATGATGAGGGCGGAGGGAGAGGAGGAAGAGGGAGAGACGCACGGACGGAGGCAAGGCAGGAATGGAGGAGGAAGAAGAGGAAGAGGAGGAGGAAGAGACAGAGGAGATGAGGTGTTGCGTCAGTGTTGTGAAAAATTGTACATTGATTATTCTGTCTATGTATGTTCTCTCTCTCTCTCTCTCTCTCTCTCTCTCTCTCTCTCTCTCTCTCTCTAAGGAGCGGACTAGCTTTCAATCTGATTGGTAATTCAACCAATCTCGGCTTCACGAAGGTAAGGGATTAACAATTTGACTACTGGATGACCATTTACTAAACACACACACACACACACACACACACACACACATCAATTAGGTTCTGTTAATCTCCATAGCAACGAGACCCGAACTGACCTTGTTTCGTGTGTGTGTGTGTGTGTGTGTGTGTGTGTGTGTGTGTGTGTACCAATTAGATAGTTTCAAAAGGAAAAACGTAAAACAAAACAAAGAGGGACGAAATTTAATCAAAACAAAGCAACATGGAATTAAAAAAAGGCACACAGAGAGAGAGAGAGAGAGAGAGAGAGAGAGAGAGAGAGAGAGAGAGAGAGAGAGAGAGAGTCAACAAAAAGAAACTCCCCTCCTCACCTATCTACCTCCCCCTTCCATAAAAAAAAAAAACAGCCACTCGGAGATAAAATGGACAAGCCCAAATGGAGTCTGTACCGCGGTGGCTCCTCCTTTTGATTCCACTACTCAGCCAACTTGATTAAAACATTCACCCCGCCGTGGAGTGCTCGCCGATGCCACTCCACGCCGCGCCAAGCCTCCTCCACCGGCCCCTCGCCCTCTCCCTCTTCCTTTCCTTCCCTCTCCGTGTCCTCCGGCTCCTGCTCCTTCACAAGTCTTCCCGCCACCTCCCGCCCTCTCAGCGCACCTCCTCGGCCTAGCGCGGGAGCTGTGGCCATCAATAAAGGTGATTAGTTGCCAAGAAAGGCTATTATAAAAGTGATTTCCGATTGCTAGCTGGCAACTCCGGCGTCTCCCCGGGAGTCCGCTCGTGGTATTCACAACCAATCACTGCTCAGTTGTGGTGGGCGGGGCCTCGTCTCTCCTCGCATCGCTCACGATTCCCTCCTCACGCCCACCCTGGGGCTTCTGCAGGCCCTCACGCTTCCCCAGCGGTACCCACGGCGCCGCCACTCCCAGGGCAGGCTCAGCAGGGGAACACACACCCGCCGTGGCTGTGGCTGCGGCCAGGCTGGGGCGTGGAGGCCTGGGCGGCGCGGGGACGAAATGCTGTGAAGCAGGACGCAGGGCTGGGGGACGCGGCGCCTCTCGGCACAGACTTGATTACGATCAATCCGCGCTGTAGTTTGGCCATTTGGGTCTGATTAATTGACGTAAATGCACATACACAAACAGCTTTACGCTCTGCCTTCTGGATATTTATCAAATTGGAAAAATATTGATTGATTCCCCGGCCGACAATGCGAGCCCGGCGTGTGTTCCCAAATACCAGGCTGGCGGCGGGTCGGCGGCGGCCACGCGGGTGATTGTCAGCACACATTTTTATTGATTCTGTACAAGTTTTGTATAGGCCTGGAGTGTGGACAGCCATCTCCTCCTCCTCCTCCTCCTCCTCCTCCTCCTCCTCCTCCTCCTCGTAGACAGGCGAGAGAAGTCAATCGCGGACTACGCACTGAAGGGGTGTGTTTATCCTGTGTGGTGTTGTGCTGAGGCTCGTAATGCTGCAAAATTACCTCACGCACAACACAACTAATCCGAACAATCACACACACAGCACGAGGAGGACGCGAGGCTCAGCACAACAAAGGCGTCCCATACATCTATTACAAAACAAGTCAGGCCAAACCTTAAGGCATATACTACATACGATATTACCCCCTTAAGTCGTCTTCTTTCTCTCAACGATTTTTTGTTCATGTTTATATCGAGGCGCTGCTTTGAGATTGTGGCTTGGGGTAAAATATAAGTCCGGATGCCTTCCTGACGTCACGCGGCGGCACTGGGATTCGAACCACGTCACCCTGTCTTTTCACTCAATGGCTTGACCACCGCTCCCCTGTATTACCCCCTAGAGGGCCTAGAAGTACACACCTAGTAACAACCCAATGAAACACAAGATAAACACAAACAACGCAGCTAAACTTCCTACATTCTACAATACTCAAACGTGTGAGTTGAACCAATGAAGCACAATATACGAATTCAACCCAGCTAAACTTCCTACAAATTACAATACTCAAATCTTTCAATCAAACATGAAAGAAGATACACACACAAAAAAAAAACATCTTAATTCACTCAATGGCTTGACCACCGTGCCCCTGTATTACCCCAATGAAGCACAAGATAAACAAAAACGCAGCTAAACTTCCTACATTCTACAACACTCAAACGTGTGAAATAAACCAATGAAGCACAATATACAAATTCAACCCAGCTAAACTTCCTACAAATTTCAGTGCTCAAACCTTTCAATCAAACACATGAGAGAAGATACGCTCAAAAACACATCTTAGCTTATACATACTGCAAAATTTCAAAGCACCACCAACACCCGCCCACCCATCACATCGTTGTTGATCCATGCATGACACGTTCAGTCTTTACACAAAACAAATAAATACCCATGGACGCAAGAAGGCCCATTTACGAGTTTAGGAAACGGCTCTCTTCCCACTGTGAGATGACTTGATCCAGTAGACTCATAGAAATAGATTGTACTGTCTTCTTAGCACAATATATGGTAAATTTGTATTAAGCCAAACAATATCAGTAGATAGTAGTAATGTTAGTAGTGGTAGAAATGGCATTCCGTCAGTTTCTTCCTCCCCTTCCCTCTTCTCTTCCCTCTTTCAGCTCTTTTTTTTTATTCATCTCTCTCTCTCTCTCTCTCTCTCTCTCTCTCTCTCTCTCTCTCTCTCTCTCTCTCTCCAATTACATCCCAAAATAAATCAGGAGAAATCTATACTATATTTTTATGGAGTCTGGTTACTGTTACACTGAGGATAGGTTGTTGTTTTTAAGTTAAGCTGCCATTCTTCCTGTTATGTTAGTCAGCTGGGGTTTGCTGAGTACTTTGTGCACTTACACTGACTTAGATTCTATCATTACTAACAGAACGCGTATATTTTATCCCGCACAAAAATGTCTGCGTCAAAGAACTGTTTAATAAAGCTTCTCAGGGCTTCGAAACTGCTTCATGGGGCTTCAAAGTTTCCCCGGGATTTCAAATATTTATCTTTGGTTTCAGAATTATTCCCTGATGCTTCAAAACTGTTTCCTGGAGCCTCGAAACTATTCTTCATGTAGGGGACACTGAAATTTTCTCGGGTGGATAGTATAATAATTCCTCCTCCTCCTCCTCCTCCTCCTCTTCCCTATCCGCTTCCTCTTCCTCCTCCTCCTTTCAGTTTCACCACACAAACACTGAATTGCCTCAAAGAAATGAGTTTTCCTCCTCCTCCTTGCATGTTCCAGCTATGAAGACAGCTACATATAGACAGACGGTCCGGAAGCATCAATGAAATCAATATGGCTGCCTTCCTTCCCGCTGTCTGGCCTTCGTGGGCTTCGTAAAAAATAGCAAAAAATACTGATACGTTTTCCTTAACGAAAACTTACTAATAGGTTTATTAATATCTTCACACCAGGCGCCTCGCACAGCAGCAGACCGTGTGACTTATTGATTGCAGCGGCAGGTGTGAGCGAGAGCAGGTGTGGTGCGTGGGTGGGTGTACAAACGAGCACCTGCAACACCACCTGCGAAACACGCGAGGCGTGATGCACACTTGTAAAACCGAACAAAAAGACAAAAAAATGCATATAGTAATCTGTCTCGTGTATTATATTATACTATGGATGATTCTTAATTCTCCTGCACTAATGAGCAGGTATGGTAGTTATGTGCGGAGGCGGTGGCTGAGTGGTCAGCGTGTGGGCGCGGTGTTCTGGGGGACCCAGTTCAAGTCCCGCCTGCCGCTACAAGCGCAATTTTTCACTCATCCCCGAAAGGCCTAAGACTATATCCAAATGCTACATGTCTTAATGACCGCCTATCAACCCGGACTCTAATGAAACTCTAAGAAAGGATCAAGTGGAGCTCCGGTGGGGCAGCGTGACACAAGCGAGAATAGCGCCACAACGAACATTTGCATGCGCCATTAATGGGCTGGGGCCGACCATCAGGCCCCACCATGAAGGACTACGGGCGATAGGCCAAACGTAAAAAAAAAAAGTTATTTATAGTTTCAAAGAGTTCTGTTATTTTACGAAGGAATAGTTATCCATTAATTTGCGACAAGACTGGATATCCTCACGGTACGTATAACAAGCATTTATCATATTTGTCGTTGATTTCCGTAACCGAGAGAGAGAGAGAGAGAGAGAGAGAGAGAGAGAGAGAGAGAGAGAGAGAGAGAGAGGAATAAAAAGAGCTTAAGTAGGGAAGAGAGGAGGGAAGAGGAGGAGGAAACTGACGGGTGCCATTACTGCCGCCAACTGTACCACATCCTACAACATGTAAACTCAAGTGCATCATGTTTTCGGTGTAAAGTTAAAACAAAACCACAAAACTCGATACATATAACTTTTTTTTTTTTTTTTTACCCTTGAGCTGCTTCCTTTGCTGTAAAAAATAGTCTCCCTTTTTCTTTTTTTTTCATACTTTTATTCCTTCGTTCCTTCCTTCACTCCTTCCTTCTTTCCTTCCTTTCGATCTTTCTTCACATCCCTCATTCATTCATTCACTTCTTCCTAAGTTTCTTTCTTCCTTCTTTCATTACCAATTTATTTCCTTATACTCCCTCCCTCTTAAGCTCCCTTCCTACTCTATCTCCCTTTTTATATCTCCCTCACGTCCTCCCAATCTCCCTGTCATAATTTCATAACAAACTCGATCCGGTATAACTATAAGCAGGGAAACAGGAGACGAAATACACACACAAACACACACAAAAACATAGCTCCCCGTAACTTGAGAATAATGACAAAAAATAATGAGTAAAAAAAAATAATAATAACCAGACTTGCCAACTGCAAAACCCAAAGCAAATACGTAACACAGGGAAAGTTTGGCGAGCACACAAAGGGAGTGAGGAGGAAAGTTCTGCACGGAAACACATGAAACACCGATACTGGAACACTAACGCCGCGCCGCTGAGACTGCACACCAACGCAACACACGACACATAGGTTGGTATTATAAGACACACTCGCTTCTCACATTACCTATTTCTAAAGGTCAAAGAGGGGGTCAGTCGGGTTCTAATGAGTGTTTCTTCAGGTTCATGGTACAGAAGAAGACTCACACTACCACCAGGGTCATAAAACTACCCTTGGAAATGCCCACAACTCCTACGAAAGCCTTGTCAAATATGTGTTCTTGGGCTGCGATTTGTCTTGTACTATGACCCATACATACACACTAACACACACAAACTAGACACTATACCGCTGAGAATGAACGTCAACACAACACACAACACAAACACACTAACACACACAAACTAGAAACACTATACCGGTAAGAATGTACATCAACACATCAACACAACACAAACACACAAACACACACACAAACTAGAGATACTATACCGCTAAGAATGCACAACACATACACAACACAAACACACAAACATGCAAACAGAACTAAAACAACACAAAACAAACACAACACAAACACTGACAGGGAACAACTACAAGCACAACAAACACGGCACAAATACGAACATGACACAAACACGCAAAACAAACACCCAAAACAAACAGCACAAACACACTTCATCCCAACGCAACACAAACACAAAAGCACATCATCTGGAGACAATAATCCCATCTCTTCCTTCTCTCCCTCCCTCACTCTCTCAAACTCCCTTCTTTCTCTCCCTTAAGTACTCCCTCACTCCCTCATTCTGCGTATCTCTGAATCTCCCCTCCAACAAACACGATATATACAACCCTCACCTTCCCTTTTCCTTCTCTCTCCCTCCCTCCCTTTATCAAACTCCCTTCCTATTCTATCTACCTCTTTTATCTCCCTTAAATACTCTGTCTTCCTCTTCCTCCCTCTTCCTAAATCTCCCTTAAAGAAACAACTCTCCTCTTTCCTCCTCCTCCTTAACCTCCTTCCTTCTCCCTGCTCCCTCCCACTCTCCCTTCTTTTCTCTCCCTCTCCCTAAATTTCCCTTTAACAAACAAAATTGATACTTCTCTCTCCCTCCCATTTCATACTACTTCCCTCCCTTGTTACCTTCCTGTCCTATCTCCCTCTATATCTCCCTCAAACCCTCCCACTCACCCTCCCTTTCTCTCCCTCTCCTAAACTCTCCCTTCAACAAACAAAATTATTACATCTCTCACCCTCCCCTTTCCTCCCTCCCTCCCTCTCTTCCTCTCACTCTAGTTTCCTTCCTCTTTTATCTCCCTGAAACCCTCCCTTCTCCCTTTCCCTCCCTTCAACACAAAACTGACACTTCTCCCCCACCCTTCTCTTACCCCTCTCCCTAGTTTACTCCCTATTCTATCTCCCTTTTTATCTCCCTTAACCCTCCCTGTATTCCTCTCCCTAACTCTCCCTTCACCAAACAAAACTGATACATCCCTCACCCTCCCTTTTCCTCCTCCCTCCCTCCCTCTCTCCCTAGTTCCCTCCCTATTCTATCCCCCTCTTTATCTCCCTCAAACCCTCCAAAGCTCCCTCTCTCTCTATCTCCCCTACTATCCCCCCCTCCTCCTCCCTCCCTCCCGCCAGCAGTCACTCCCGAGTTGGCAAAAGTTGTTTGTTATCAACCTGGCGAGGCTTTTGTCAACATTGTTCTCGTTGGAATTCTCTGATTTTATAATTTTAGGTTCGAGGATTGTGTTTTAATGAAAATATAGATACGTTCCGGCGATGGTGGCGGGAGAGGAGGGAAAGGAGGGGGAGGAAGAGGAAAGGAGGGGGAGAGAGAGGCACTGCACCCCACCCCACCCAGCCCGTCAGCCCTCCACCAGCCTCCACCAGCAACCCACCCGCCCGCCGCCGCCGCCGCCTCTCCTACTGCAGCCTTTCCGCCGCCGCCCCAGCTGTGTTCTGAAGCGTGTTGTTGTTGTTGTTGTTGTTGTTGTTGTTGTTAGTTTTGTTGGTGATGTTAGTGGTTGTGGTGGTTGGGATGGTGATGATGGTGGTGGCAGTAGTGGTAGTGGTGTGTATGATGATGATGATGATGATGATGATGATAAAGAAGAAGAAGAAGAAGAAGAAGAAGAAGAAGAAGAAGAAGAAGATGAAGAAGAAAACAACAACAACAAAAAAAAAGCAAAAATACATAAATAAATAAAATAAATAAAAAATCAATAAAATAAAAATATAAAAAAGTTTAAAATAAAAACAAATTGACGACTATTATTATTATTATTATTATTATTATTATTATTATTATTATTATTATGAAGATGACACAGATGACGGTAACGAAAAAAAAAAAAGGACGGACAATTTTCACCCATCATTTGAGAGCAGTAGTTCCTGTAGCAGAAGACTGAGAGTGGGGCAAATACAGAACAGCACAAAGACAACAATAAAGGTGGAGGTTACAAAAATGAAGAGGACAACTTAAAGAGGGAAAAATAAATGGCTTCAAGTAGTGGATAGATTGAAAAGGTTAATTGAGACAGGTATATAGGAAGGTAGAAAGGGGTGTGTAAATACATGAGGGTACGGGGGGGGAAGGGAAAGGGGAGTGAATAAGAAAGTGGAAGTAGTGGAGAGCAGAAGGAGAGGGACAGGTGAGTGGAAGGGTGTGCAAAGATGGGAGGAGACGAGAAAGGGTAGAGGGCAGTGGAATGTGTCAGATATGGGGTGGAGGGAGTAGATTGAGTAGAAGGGAGAGACACTTAGGGTTTGATAAAGAGATGAAGAGGGAGTGGAAAGAAAAGATGGAAGAGGGATGGAAGTAGATAAGAGAATGGAAAGGAGTGGAAGAAGTGGATAAGAGAGGAAGGGGGTAGCAATGAGGAAACAGAGAGGGAGTGGAAACAAAAGAAGGAAGAGGGGTGGAAACGGATAAGAGAATGGAAGGGAGTGGAAGGAGTGGATAAGAGAGGAAGGAGGGAGCGACAAGGAGAGACAGAGAGGGAGTGGAAAAAAAAGATGGAAGAGGGATGGAAGTGGATAAGAGAATGGAAGGGAGTGGAAGGAGTGGATGAGGGAGGAAGAGAGGGGGATACGCTGAGGGTGGAGGGGCGTAAATAAAGTGGAGGGAGGTGGATAAGGAATAAATAAGAAGGTTGGACGGGAGTGGATGGAGCTGAAGGTAAAGTGGAGTCGGATGCCAGTATGTGAAGGGAAGCAGGGAGTATAGAGTAGTGGATAAGGGGGTGGAGGGCGAGTGGACAGAAGTTAAGTAAGAAAATGGTAGAAAGTGGAAGAAGTGGAGGAGAGAAGGGAAGTGGACGGAGTAGAGAAAAAGAGGCGGTTAAGGTAGGTATAGGAAGTGGAGAGGAGTAGAAGGAAGAGAAGTGGATTGAAAAAGGAAGATGAGGGAGAGTGGAAGAAGTCGAGGGAAGATGATAAAAGGGATGGAGGAGGGGAGTGGAGAAAGTGGAAGGAGGGAGGAAGGCAGCGGTAAGAGTATATGATGATGATGATGATGATGACGATGAAGAAGAAGAAGAAGAAAAAGAAGAAGAAGAAGAAAACTAAGAAAAAGAAGAAGAAGAAGAAAACAGAGAGGGAGAGTAGGTGAGAGCTAGAGAGAAAGAGTAAAGAATAAAGAGAAGGAATCGATAAAAAGGTGAAAATTATATAGAAGGAAAAGAAAAGATTGGTCAAAAAGCGAACAGTGAATAAAAGGGAAGTAGCTGAAAAAGACAGAAGGAAGAGGAGAGAATAGGAACGGTAGCTAATGAAAGGGATTGGAAGAAAAGGTTTAGGTAAGGAGGAAAAGGTTATGAGGAAGACAAGTAGAAAAAGGAGAGAATAGGAACGGTAGCTAATGGAAGGGATTGGAAGAAAAGGTTTAGGTAAGGAGGAAAAGGTTATAAGGAAGACAGAAGACAGAACAGGAACGGTAGCTAATGGAAGGGATTGGAAGAAAAGGTTCAGGTATAAGGAGGAAAAGGTTATGAGGAAGACAGAAGACAGAAGAGAGAACAGGAACGGTAGCTAATGGAAGGGATTGGAGGAAAAGGTTTAGGTAAGGAGGAAAAGGTTATAAGGAAGACAGAAGACAGAAGAGAGAATAGGAACGGTAGCTGATGGAAGGGATTGGAAGACGAGGTTTAGATGTAAGGAGGAAAAGATTATGAGGAGGACAAAATTAAGATAGAGGAAAGAGAAGAGAATGGGGATAATAATGGAAGAAAAGGGCTGAGGAAGATGAAGATTAGAAGATAGAAGGGAGAGGAAGGAATACGAACCGTGGTGGAAGGGAAGGGAAAAAAAGAGGGTTAGATAAGGAGGAAGAGGCTGAGGAAGAAAAAGATTAGAAGATAGAAGGGAGAGGAAAAAATAGGGACTGGGGTGAAGGAGAGTGAAGGAGGGGAAGAGTAGATATAGGGGGTGGGTAAGGAGTGGATGGGTAAGAAGGGGAAGGGGAGGGAGAAGGGAGTGGAGGGTGAATGTAAGGCTCACGGCACGGCGCTGACGGAGTAACCTTCATTGATTACCGCTCACACGCCTCCCTGAGCACCAGACAACCAACCTACAACCCTGAGTGCTGATGTGTGTGTGTGTGTGTGTGTGTGTGTGTGTGTGTGTGTGTGTGTGTGTGTGTGTGTGTGTTTTCAGTAAAGGAGGTAGCTCAAGGACGAAGCAAAGATAAAAATATATATAAAAAAAAGGCCCGCTATGCACTCATGGCTCCCGTAAACAGAGGACAAAAGGAGGTTTCAAAAGGGGAGTCAAATTCAGCTGGTAGAAAGTGGAAGAAGTGGAGGAGAGAAGTAGTGTGGATAAAGGTGGATGGAAGTGGACGGAGTAGAGGAAAAGAGGCGGTTAAGGTCGGTGGGAAGTGGAGAGGAGTAGAGGGAAGAGAAGTGGGTAGAAAAAGGAATTAAGGTGGGGGAGAGGAGATGAAGTCGAGGGAAGATGATAAAGGGTCTCATACTTCCCGTTTGTAATTGTTCAAGTCGTAGGGAAGGAGGACATTCAGACGAAGGAAGCTGGTTTGCCAGTGAAGGGATGAAAGAATGAAGATACTGGTTAACTTTTGCATTAGGAATTAGGACACCATAGGGATGAGCTTGAGTAGTAAGTCGAGTGGATCTGGACCGCGGGAGTGGCGGAGACAAAGCTTGCAAGTTCAGAAAAGCTCTTAGCATGAAAATATCAATATAAAATAGAACGGGAAACAGCAAAATAGCGAAAATTAAGAGGTAGAAGACGTTCACTAAGAAGAAGGGAGCTGCTGAGACGAAAAGCCCATAACTTTACTATCTCCAATATAAATGAGGGTGGACCCCCTACACTGGTGGATACGATACAGAACAACAAACCTCGAGGAAGCTGATTTTGATTTAAGGACATCAAGAATATTTAGTGTACAACAAGGTCTAAATAAAGGGAGGTCAACCCACGGCCGGCTCAAAATTCGTCCCATTCCGCGCATCTTCCCGAGGCTCTTCCCCGAGGTCCAAGTGACGTAGCACAGGGTATAAAAAAAGCTGACCGAGCAGGCAACCCCATCAGTCCCACCACGACACTTGACCTGACTCACACCTGCCCTCCGCTCTACGCCCTTCTACTCTCCGCGCCATGTTCTCTCTCTCTCTCTCTCTACGACGACTAATACTGATATTACTACTACTACTGCTACTAATACAATATTGAGAGAGAGAGAGAGAGAGAGAGAGAGAGAGAGAGAGAGAGAGAGAGAGAGAGAGAGAGAGAGAGAGAGAGAGAGAATGAAAAAAAGGAATATGCAAAATAAGCAAAAAAGGAGGAAATAAGGAAAGAGGGAAACGAATGTTGCCGATATTTATTCTGTTTCTGTATTATTCCTTTTCTGGAGTTGTTTTTGTTTGTTTCTTAGGCTGATCTGTCACGTTCCTTCGACCCTTCGTTCTGCCATCCCGGATCCGACAAACTCCGTGGTCGGCGCCTTCACGGTATTTTCGATTAACTTAATATTCCCGTCTGGTGGTTTTAAGAGACAAGTCTTGCTCCAACCCTCCTCGCCTCGGCAGGGCTGGGGAGCGTCAGGGGGCCCAAGGTCTCCCTGGCGAGCGTCGCAGGGCCCAGGAGTCCCAGCAGAGCGCCTCGGCTCCCCTGGGGCGTTCATGGCGGTGCTGGAGATCCCGAGGGTCCAGGGGCGGGGGGGGTGGGGCCAGCAAGACAGTACTGACCACCTTAATAACCAGACGACCTAGGTAGCGACACGTTCATTACACGTTGTAAAAGGAAGTAATGAAGGCAATCGTGTCATCTCTACAAAAACAACAGAAAAAAAGATCAGAAAAGACAAAAATCTATCATTAAGGCGTGTGGTGTTGTGTGTTGGTATGAGTGGGTCTTTTCTGGGGTGAAGGAGACTTACCCGTACCAGCACACAGCACCAAGAAAAGGCGAGTGAAGAGAACAACAAGAAAAGTGGATAGAACAAAAACAACTCCAGAAAAGGAATGATACAGAAACAGAATAAGAGAAGAAGGCGTGTGGTGTTGTGTGTTGGTACGAGTGGGCCTTTTCTGGGGTGAAGGAGACTTACCCGTACCAGCACACAGCACCAAGAAAAGGCGATACAAGAGAACACCGAGAAAAAGGATAGAACAGAAACATCACCAGAAAGAAGAAGAATATAGAAACAATAAAAGAAGGCGTGTGGTGTTGTGTGCTAGTATGAGTGAGTCTTCTCTGGGGTGAAGGAGACTCATAAGTACCAGCACACAGCACAAAGAAAAGCGATTGAAGAAAACGACAAGAAAAAGAGGATAAAATAGAAACAACACCAGAAAAGTAATCATACAGAAAGAGAATTCAAGAAGAAGGAAGATATAGAATAAGACCACCAAAAATGATAATAGAGAATCACAACATCGATAAAAGGAAAATATCGTGTCATCTCATCAACTACAAAACAAAACAAAAAATCAGAAAATGACAAAAAGGCAAAAAAATCTAGCATTAAGGCGTGTGGTGTTGTGTGTTGGTACGAGTGGGTCTTTTCTGGGGTGAAGGAGACTTACCCGTACCAACACACAGCACCAAGAAAAGGCGATACAAGAGAACAACAAAAAAATAGGATAGAACGGAAACAACGCCAGAAAGAAGAATATAGAAACAGAATAAAAGGCGTGTGGTGTTGTATGCTGGGACGAGTGGGTCTTTTCTGGGGTGAAGGAGACTCAGGAGTACCAGCACACAGCACCAAGAAAAGCCGATACGAGAGAACACCAAGGAAAGAGGATAGAACAAAAACAACACCAGAATAAAGGAGAAATATAGAAAAGGAATAAAAGAGGAAGGAAAATATAGATAAAGAACACCAAAAAATGATAATATGGATTCACAACATCGATAAAAAGAAATATATAGACAAATCATCCACCTTTCGGCCCTGACTAACATCCAAAATTATGGGCGAGTCTTTTCTGGGGTGAAAGAGGCTCATCCAGACCAAGGAACATCAAAAAAGGATGATATAAAAAGAACACCAAGAAAATTAGATGAAAAGCAGAAAATAGTGAAAAGAAAAAGAAAACACCAAGAAGAAAAGAAATATTAGAGTAAATTAATTTAAATCAAATAAATAAATAAATAACAACAATATAATTACATAAAATTTAAAAAATATATCAAAAATTAAATATTATAAGGATATCATTCACCTTTATACCTGAACACCATCATCAAAAACATGGTGAGTTTTCTGGGGGGGGGGGAGAAGGCTCATCCAAACCATCACAGAACATCAAGAAAAGGATGATATAAACACAAAAAAACACTGGAAAAGGATGACTTGCTTGGCTCATGTTGCCTCCCGGTGTTTATTTGTGATGGTCTTAGGACAGCCTTGGGCCACTCGCGATGACTCCCATTATTCGAACAGGAGATCAATAAACCTGGAGTTCGTAAAATAAGGTAATATATCAAGAGGCTCTCTACCAATGTGCTTGAAGCAAAACATAATCAGCAGTGTTCTTCCTGTCACGACATATGGGCCTGAGACAGACTTTCATAGCCTTTAATTGGAGTGGAAACTGTGAAGTGCCCAGAGAGGAATGTAAAGATTATTTCCAAGAGTCACTGTATCAGATAAAAAAAGAACTGCAAATTGATAAGAGAAAAGATACTTAGATGACATAATAAAGCCAATTAAAAAAATGCAATTATCAAGACATATATAGGAGACAGGACTACATATTGATTAAAAGAGTGACAGAGAGAAATTAAAGATTATAAAAGCACTAAAGAGAAGGGCTTTCAAAAGATGGCGTGGTGATACAGAGAAGAATGAGGAACGTGTAGTGGAGGCGGTGAATTAGAGGCACAAGACAAGAACGAGTGAAAACGTTTGTGTGAGGCCGAGGACTTCTCCAGTGGAATGTTACAGGCTGATAGTGATGATGAGAGAGAGAGAGAGAGAGAGAGAGAGAGAGAGAGAGAGAGAGAGAGAGAGAGAGAGAGAGAGAGAGAGAGAGAGAGAGAGAGAGAGAGAGAGAGAGAGAGAGAGAGAGAGAGAGAGAGAGAGAGAGAGAGAGAGAGAGACGCTCCTCCTAGCAGTCCAATTGACGTCACCTAAGCTGCGCGTGGTTTGACCTTTTATTTAGATCTTGGTGTACAATCGGACAGCTGAGGGTTATCGAAGACTTGGAGATAAGTGTGTCGAGTTGACAGAGGGATTAATTTTAGTGTTTTTGAGGCACTGAAGGACACCAAGTTCCTTGCTCCCCATTCATAACTAATAGCAAGGCCACGGGTTAAGCATTCTGTGGTATCCAGCGTACTGAGAGTCTTTCGTTGACAAATGTGTGGTAAAGCAGAATAGAATCATTAGCACAAGTGGATAGAACAGTTTGCTTTGCTAAGATATTTAATAAACAATAGAGAGTGAGAGAGAGAACAGAGCCTTGAGGAACACCACCGTTTAAAGTTGGGGGAAGAAGAGCGACAGTCTACCAACCCAGAAAAGTTCGACTTGAAAGGAAACTGAAGATGAACAGACCGAGGGATAAAAAAATCCGTAGAAGGGGAGTTTAAAAAACAAAGATTTGTACAGACTATGTCAAAAGTTTTCGAGATGCCTTAAGATGAATAGTTTCACCGAAATGGCTAAGAGGATGACCAAAAATCATTTAGGAAGAAAGGATCACCAGTTGAACGAAACTTATGGAATCTGGACTAGTGATCAGAAAGAAGTTTGAAAGTTGAAAAGATATATTTAA
>NC_066551.1:8338705-8343705 GCF_024679095.1 Eriocheir sinensis
AGGACAACATTAACCTATGACGTCTTGAACTTTAAGTTAATCGCAATGATCCCAAATATGTTGTAAAGTTTCCCACAAGCAGACTTACAGTGCTTCAAGTATTTCAGGTCATTGTTGACAAAGACACCAAGGTCCGTTTCCTCCAGTGTGACCTGCAGAGGCTTACCACTCATGAGTTCTTTTAGTTCTATGTGCAGGCCCACAGAGCCGGTAAGTTTTCTCTTGAGAGGCAATGGCGGTCGGTACAATCCCGTTAGTGGCGCGGGCAGATCCTTCACAGTGACGCCGTGATGGCTAAGTCTTTCTGTTTGGCCCTGGCTGCCCCCGGTGCTCCCCCTGACAGCAATCGCTAAAGTTAGGGTTGATGCACATCTGGACAGCAGGTGGGTAATCAGCCGCTCGGCGATTGCCGAAAATTGCCACCAGACTGCGGCAGGTCATGAAATCGGAGCCCCTCGTTCACTCCGTCCCCACGCTGACTACTCGCCGAGTCTATATGCGCGGGGTTGCCATTTCTTGGCCCAAAGTGCATGACTTTACACTTGTCAGAGCTGAAGGACATTAACCACTTTTCTGACCAATCGGCAGTGGTGAGGGCTTCCCCACCACTCCCCCGGTTGAAGTCGTCTACAAACTTCGAAATGGAGCATGTTATATTATAGTACAATCTCAAAGTCATTATTGTAAATAATTGTTACACAGACAGAGACTAGGCCCCAGATTGCACTGCACCTCTTTGGTACTCCGCGCAAATGACACGAAGCTACTCAAAAGCTTGTCCACTGAGTATATACCTCGCTGCTTTCCCCTTTCCTACACCCCTCACTGACAACCCTACAATTCTCCCTTCCTCGGTACCTAATCCCCACCTATCCTTCCTTCCCTTTTCTCTCACTTTACATCTCTTTCCACTGATTTCCTTGCCATCCTTCCGTCCCTTTCCTTTCCCATATTCCTCCCTGCTGCCGCCGCTGTCTCCTCCTCCTAAGCCTCCCCCAGTTCATAAGCAATACATTTCTCACACAAAACATTCGTTCGTGACAGACCGAGCCGAAGTTGTGAAGTTGTGGATTAGTAAATATACTTTTTTGTTATCAGACTGTAAATTAAAAGCCTTTTCCTCCACAAACTTGGTGGTGGCGATGATGATGATGATGATGATGATGATTATGATGACGACTACGCTGATGATGACAATGATGATGATGATGATGATGATGATGATGATTATGATGACGACTACGCTGATGATGACAATGATGATGATGATGATGATGATGACGACTATACGAGGCTGGTAGTGATGGTGGTTCTCGTAGTAAAGATGCCGAAGACGATGATGGTGTTAATGGATAAGATGATAATGATGACGACTACGATGATGATGACAATGATTATGATGATGATGATGATGACGACTATACGAGGCTGGTAGTGATGGTGGTTCTCGTAGTCAATATGCCGAAGACGATGATGGTGTTAATGGATAAGATGATAATGATGACGACTACGATGATGATGATAATGACAGTAATGGTGATGAAGATGGGGCGGATGGTTATAGCACTGTAAATGATGATGATAAATTATTATAATGAGGATAAGGATGTTTTACGATAATCTTACTCTTAAAAATTCATCTGTCTGTCTGTCTAGCGATCTATCTATCAGTCCGTCTTTCCGTACGAGAGTCTGTTCGTCTTTCTGTTTAGTTATATACCTGATTGTCTATTTTTCTGATGTATGTGTGTATGCATGTATGTAGGTAGGTAGGTAGGTATGAATGTAGGTTTATGTATGTATGTATGAAAGTATGTATGTATATATGTATGCATGTGTGTATGTATATATGTATGTATGCAAGCAGCCAGATGTGCGTATATGTAGAATGGTAGGTTTGTAAACAGGTTAAAAGGTAAGAAGATAGGTACGTGGGTAGGTAGGCAGGTAAGCAGACAGACAGGTAGGCAGGAAGGAAGGCAGGTAAATTGGAAGATATGCGCATCCGATATACCTAAAATGTGTTTGTTTAATATACGAATTGATGGGTTTCGGAGCAGTGTGCAGGCTTGAGTTGAATGGATGTATAATTTTGATTAGCGATATATTTTTTTTTTCTGTGTACACCCAATCCTCTGTCTACATACAAGTGTCCGTTCTCATTCCCAGTATCCCAAAATATCTCTAAATTACCTCTTCTCTCCAACATATGTAGGCAAATAGAAGGATAGATAGATACACAAATAAACAAACAGGTAAGTAAATAAATAAAGATATAAACAAAACAAGAAATAAAAACTTAGATACACAAATAAACTAACAGGTAAGTAAATAAATAAATAAATAAACAAAACAAGAAATAAAAACAAACTCGAAAAGTATCAAACCACGGTAAACTTAAAAAAGACACAACATTCAAACATTTCTGCACCAAAACAAAAATAAGATAAATAAATAAACGAACAAATAAGACGTCAATAAAACAGAGAAATTAAACCATATAACAGACCCCCCCCCCAAAAAAAAAAAATACAGTACAAAAACACACACAAACACACATACACAAAAGCAACGACATTCCAAATTTTACAACAGTGCCCCGAAAAAGCGAAAAAGGGAAGAAATAGGGAATACACAAAATAGAAAAGGGGAGAGGAAAATACCGACAAGGGAGAGAAATTAGATACACTGAAAGGACGGACACAGCGCAGGGAAAATGTGGAAGGGAAGGCCAGCACGTATTGAGACCGACCCTACATACCCTCCCGCCCCCCCAACCCTCCCCTCTCACCTTTACGGCCGTCACCTGCACGTTAATTAAAACCCTTAAACACGACGATTAGAACTCAACCAAGCCGATCCGATCCTTCACATAGACAGGACACGAGAAGAGGAGGAGGAGGAGGAGGAGAGAAAGAGGAGGAGGAGGAGAGGAGGGGCTATCATCCTCCCCTCTCCTCCTTCTCTCCCTCCCTCACTGGCCTGATGGACGTAACAAGTTTTAAATCATTTCCTTCCCTTCTCTTTTTCTCTCCCAGGACTCCTTACATCTCATCAGGAGGGGAAAATAACATGAAAATGGACACCGAAGTTAGGGCGGCAGCAACGGGAGGAAGGAGAGAGTGAGAGAGAAAGAGGAGGAGGACGAGGACAAGGAGGGGAAAGCAGAGGAAGGAAGAGGGTGGAGGGTGAGAGGAGCCGAGTGAGGGGAGCTGAGGGGAGGTGGGAGGCGAGAGTGCCGGTGTGTCGCGGTGATTGGCTGGCTGAGGGCGGTGGGCGTGGCCTGCTCGGCGCGCACGGCTACTCCACCTTCTATAAATCCTTGCTCATAACTGCTGTCATTATTATTTCCTAATTACTCTTGTCTCGGCGGCTCGCTGGCTGGCGGCGCAAGGACACACAGTCGACGGATCATCGTGGGCGGCGGGCTGGGCAGTGGCTCCTCAACACACCGCTGCACACCACCACCACAACCACCACCACCTCCGTCACCAACACGCCACCACCACCACGACTGCCGCCGCCAGCACTCCTGACGCAGACGGACACGCCGCCGCCGCCGCCATACACAGCACTCAGCCACGCCTGTAAGCTAGCACCGCCTGACAACGCCTCCGGCACCTGCTGACGGAGGCCGCGACGAGGCACACGCGGCCGCGGGAGCCACACGCCGGCATCCTTGCCGCCGCTACCAGCGGGACGCCGCTGTGACCGAGGCCTCGTGTCACCGCCGCCGCCGCCGCCGTTGCATAGCGAGGTGAGTTCCGGCCTGTCCATCATCACCAGACGGAGTGACGTGGCACTGGGCACTCCCACGCCGGTGGTGCCTGTCCCACGCGGTGCCTCACAAGCCACCACACGCCGAGCCACGCCACCCCACTACCCCGCGAGAGGACACAACACACGCATCCCCTGGCAGCCGCTCCCCTGCCGCACCACCAACACACCACCAGGCCAGTAGCGGAGACTCACTCAACACCACAACAAGCACCACCAGCGGGCCTCCAGCAGCAGCACCACCACCATCACCACCAGCATCGCCACCCTCCCCTCAGAGTCCCCGGCCTCCTCCACCACATCCCCCACCAGCCTCTTCGGGGGCATGGCGGGTGGCTACCTGGGCGGCGCGGGAGGGCTGGGGGCCGGCCTTCCCCCCCTCCCCACCGAGATCCTGATGGACGAGTACATGTTTGGCCGCCGCAGACAGGTGAGTCCTACCTTCCTGCCGCCACAGGTGACAGCATGTACACCTGTGTCACTTCCCATACCCCGTCACTCCCCATACACCTGCCGTCACCCCGGGCACGATTAACAGAAATTTACACACAAAAAAATGTTAAATCTACACACAAGAAACTGAAAGCTTTGGACATCACAAACGCCAACATTATTTCCTAACAAACGCCTGACAAGGTTCAGTCCGAGTCCGCGGCGCGACACCCTCACAATGACTCCACATGCACACCGAGCACGCCCGACTCACGCCTTGACAGAATGCATTTATATATTGTGATCTCCCTCATTATAATTGTGACTATAGTAAAATTGTTGTTGTTGCTGTTATATTATTATTAGCGTTATTAATATCATTATTTTATCATTATTGTTATTATTATTGTAATTATTATTTTTATCATTATTATCATTATTATTATTATTATTATTATTATTATTATTATTATTATCATTATTATTTTCGTTAGTAACAGGTCAATCGCCTTACTCAGAGAAGCTTCTGCAAGCCTAATACCAATGCCCCCTTACCCATTAACCGATCCAACATACACCACGAGTGCCGAGCCTCTTCCACTCTGTTCGTAAAAAAAATCTACCTACCTCTTTTTTGGTCTGAATTTATCAAACTTGAACCCATTACAAATGACTGTTGAAATAGGCAATTATAACATCATGTTCATCTAAAGACCCTTGACCCAATACGTTTCACTGCGCTGCTCCACAACATGAAAATTTGCTCCAACTTATCAATCTGAATAAGAATT
>NC_066551.1:8346205-8396205 GCF_024679095.1 Eriocheir sinensis
CATATATTACCCAACTCCCTCCTCCTTTGTTTCCTTCTATTGATTTAGCTTTATTCACATCCTCCACAAAGAACCAACCAGTACAACCTCCCCATTCAACCACCATTTCCATAATACCTCCTCTACAATCACACTACAACACATCCTCACCCACCTAAACACATCACTCTCGTCAACATGTATTGCAATCAACTACCCTTAATTCTTTCTCCTTCTGTCTATTTTACTATAGGTACATACACCCACCACAAAGAACCCAATTCTTACTCTCATATCACCCACCATTTCTATAACACCTCCACCTCCTCCACCACCCATCCCCACCCACCACCAAACCTAAACACACACACAAAAAAAAAAAAAACGCATATAACTTTTCCACCCCCTCCTCCTACACAGAGCCGCAAACGGATACCCCAATGCACAAAGAGCCTCCCATATCACCCACCATTTTTTCAGCACCGCCAACTTCCACCATCATTCCATAACGCATTCCCACCCATCGCCAACCCTACACACACACGACCACACATACAACCTTTCTCCTAATACAGAAACGCAATCGATCACTTCCCAAAAAAACAACTCCTTCCCATCAACCACACATATAGCCTGTCTACCTCCTCCACCATGCACCCCATACTCACCCACCGCCATCCCCATACACACACAAACACACATACGATCTTCCTATACCTCCTCCTTCGATAAAGAAACACAACTGAACCCCCAACAAAGAGCCAAACTCCTTCCATATCACCCACTATTCCTTTAACACCACCTCCTCCATCACACCTCCTCACCCACCACCAAACCCTACACACACACACACACACACACACACACACACACACACACACCTATAACTTGTCTACTTCTTCCTCCTATACAGAGACGCAACCGCACCACGTTCACGGCGCAGCAGCTGAGCGAGTTGGAGGCCCTGTTCCAGCGCACGCACTACCCCGACGTGTTCCTGCGGGAGGAGGTCGCCTGTAGGATCAACCTGTCGGAGGCGCGCGTTCAGGTGAGTGTTTAATTTGCGCAGGTGATTTTTTTTTTTTTTTTTTAGGGGGGTGTTTGAGTATTTTTGGTCTCTCTCTCTCTCTCTCTCTCTCTCTCTCTCTCTCTCTCTCTCTCTCTCTCTCTCTCTCTCTCTTAGTTCAATTACTTTTTTCATATTCATTTTTCCGACTCCTATTATTTTTTTCTTCCTGAGACCATGCCTTCGTCTTTTTTTTTCTTACATTTTTTTTAGTTCGTTTCATTTTTTCTTCCTTTTTCTCAAGTGCCCGCTGTTCTTTTCCCTTCATTTTATATTTGCCTTCTTTCTCCTTTTTTTTATCTTTCCTTAACTGTCCTTTCTTCACTTAAATTATCACCTCACAAATTTTACTCATTCACCTCAGACATTATTTACTTCATCCTTCTTGTCCTTCCTTTTCTTTTCTCTCTCTCTCTCTCTCTCTCTCTCTCTCTCTCTCTCTCTCTCTCTCTCTCTCTCTCTCTGTTCCTGATCCCCTTTTATGTTTTCGACCTTTCATGTTTCTCCTCCCTTCTTATTTTCCTCTTGTTCTTCCTTCCTATTCCTATTCCTCTTAGACTCTTCCTCTTTCACTCCTTCTCTTCCTTTTCCTCCACCTTCCACTCCTGTATAACTTGTTTCAATAATAATAATAATAATAATAATAATAATAATAATAATAATAATAATAAATGAACATCACTATTATCATTGTTATCATTATCGTTATCATCACTGTCACCACTATTATTACTGCTATTTGACGTAAGTATAACGTTGTCATAATATATCGCGTGTCAGGTCCATATTCTTGAACGCATCGGGCTCTCTTTTCCTCTATTTTCCAAGGCCACAGAGAAGATTAACCGTCTTTTCATGGGCGATTATCCCGTTCATGGAGCAAAAGTCGGGTCAAACTATCACCAGGATCCCAAAACAGTTCATGAAAATCCCGGGAGACACTTTTTAAACAGGCGAACTAGGTGCCGATACGTTGAAGAATAAGGGCTTCAGTATTCCCACACGTCAGCAGAAGGCCACATGTGCACCGCTCTTTACAGCACCATCGCAAAACAGACTGTCTGCCGCCTTACTAATGTCGCAGCCGAGATTTTCCCCCTTTTGTTTCTAATGCACCGTCAAACGAAGTCACCGTCCATTTCTATACCCCCACCGCCACAACTATCACCACAAACTCATCCATCATCATCATCATCATCATCACATCACCATTACATCAGTCATCGCTGCCGCCATCACCATCATCGACACCATCATATTAGTCATCGCCGCTTCTAACACCAACTACGCCACCACCACCACCACCTCAGTCATCGCCGCCCTCATCGCCCCACCACCGCCAGCGCGGCCTCCATTATCACAGCCTCCCCCTCGCCCCAGCCCCCCGCTGCTCACAATAACGCATTCATCTCCTGAAGGAACTCGCCTAAATTTCAACAAAGGAAATTTTAATAAGCGTGTAAAAGTTGACTCGTGTGCTCTCACCTCATCCAATTTAATTTAACGACGAGGGTCCATTCCCCCTCCCCCCCCTCTCCCCCGACTGCGGCAGGCGGGAACAGAGGAAAGGGAGGGAGGAAGGAAAGGGAAGGAGGCGCCGTGCTTCCGAGACAGGAAGGAGCAGGAATACGGTGTAGGATCAGTGAACGGAACGTGTAGACGTCCGCGGTTTGGCAGGCTGAGGACCTGTGTCCCGCGGCACGGCTGAGGGCCAAGGGTGCGGAGCCGTGCGGGCGGCACCGGCAGCAGAGGATCGGCAGCGGCCCCGCGGCGCTGACTGTGATCCTCACCGCCGCCGCCGCCGCCGCTCATGCCGCCGGGCTTCTTCAAGCCAGCACGTTTCCATCCCCCTCTCCCCCTGCTCTAAAGACTCTGCCTTTGCCAGTGCCGCCGCGTCGCACCTAACGCCGTCTGCTGACCGCTTCCGTCGCCCTACAGGTGTGGTTCCAGAACCGGCGGGCCAAGTGGCGCAAACAAACGAGGATGCAGTTCGTTCAGGACGCGTGGCGGCTCCGCTACCTGGGCCTGTCCCCGCCGGCCTGGCTCACCCGGTCTCCCCCGCCCCCTCCCGGCCCCGCCAGCCCCACACCGGGGCGGGGCCAGGCGCCGCTACCGTCGCCCCCACTTCCTCTCCCGCCAAGCTCCGCCTCCGAAGCCCCGGTGGGCGGGGAGAGGACACCGGTAAGCACCGCCCCGCGACGCGCCTCACCGCCCCCCACAGTCACCTCCGCCCCGCCAACCAGCCTCTCCGCCGACGAGCACTTGGCCGTCGCTACCAGGTAAGCTAACGCACTCTTCCTCTCCGTCAAAGCTAATCAACTAAGGTGATCAATTAAGATGATTAGCACCACACCTGCCCGCCTCTCACGCCCCGCCACACCTTAATGCGCGTCAGTGAGAGCGGCACGCAGGAGTGGTGAGTAATTTGTACAGCTTGGCACATTGATGACAGGTCTTCCTTCCACAGCATTAGCAGTCTGGGCGCGGCGGCGGCAGCGGCGAGCCTCCGGTGGCGCGGGGAGGAGCACGTGGGGTGCCTCGGGGCGGGCCTGTGCCCCTGCCTCAGCCACGCCTCGCTGCACGATCACCCCCTGCTGCCCCGCCTCGCGCTGCCCATGCACCTCGCCCACACACAGGTGAGTGCCCTCAACCATGCCCGTCGCCCTCACCTGGCAGCACCCACCACAGCCTAGCTGTGCACCATACCAGCACAGCCTAGCGAGCCATCATGCCACTAACCTTCATGCATACAAATGTAAGTCTGTTTTATACACACACACACACACACACACACACACACACACACACACACACACACACACACACACACACACGCACACACACACACACACCACGCCCTTCATACAGCGGGTCATCCTCCTCCTCCCCAGCTTGGTAGTCGTCCTTCCTCCCCTGAGAAGCGACCGCTCGGGAGGGAAGCCGAGGCCCCCCTGCCTGTCCCGCCCCCCCGCCCCGTCCCCCGCCACGTCAACGACCACCACAACGACGACGACGAGGAGCTGACCGTGACCCCGGAAAGCGACGATGACCTCACGCCCACTGACCTCTCCGCTACCATGACCTCGAAATAGGGTAGTCTTTAGGGACATACTGTGACCCTCCATTCCCCTCCCCTCCCCTACCTCCATCACCCCATTCTCGTTCCCACCACCCATAACCTTCAACATTATCACCACTATCACCCAAAACATTATTCATTTTTCCTCACAACCACAACCGCCTCCGCCTCCTTCATCATTACCTTTTCTTTCTCCTTTCACTTTCAATTCTCACTCTTCTTTCTCTCCACATCACATTTTTTTCAACTTCCATCTCTCCATGCATGCTCTTCCTCCCTCCCCCTCCCATTCCTCCATCCCCTTCCCTCTCCTCCTTCCCTTCCTCATATATCTTCCCCTTCCCTTCCCATTACCTTGATTTTCACTCCACGCCAAAGAATTACTACTCTTAAGTCACAATAATCTAGTAGTTATGATGTAGCCTTGAGTTTCCATGGTAGCGCTGGTTTGTACATAATATACTATAATAACAATAATAGCCTTAAGACTCTCTTGGTAAATTGCTTTTGATGTGAGATTCTGATGACCGTGTGTATGTACGTCTGTGTATTGTTGGCTGTTTATTTTTCTCCCTTGTTGTATACGCATAGAAAGAGAAATATTGATTGGTTTTCCCCTGTGTGTGTGTGTGTGTGTGTGTGTGTGTGTGTGTGTGTGTGTGTGTGTGTGTGTGTGTGTGTGTGTACAATGAGCCTCAAACTCCAGTCATTATCACAACTCATCGCCATAAAACAAAAAGATGTAAAAATATGCAACAAGAGAGATACATTACCCCTTCACATAACGTAATACATCAGGCAAAAGAAATGCACACCAGTGGTCAATATGTGTGGAGCTGAATCTATCATTTCCTCCACGCTTCTTATATGTTCATTCAATCGTGTGTTTTAACGTGAGAAAACGAATAAAGTTTAACAATTCGTCATCATTAAGAGACTGATTTAAGTGCATGGCTGGACATCAAATTCATTTACTAATTGTTCCACTTCCTTTTAATATATTTTTTCGGGTGATTTGATATCTAAGTTCCATTCCTTTTTATGTCCTTTCTCTCCTTCCTTATAATCACCAATAGAAACTAATCATGTCATACAGTACTGCTGGAAAAACATGTGCACCTCCCTAGCCTATTCTTGCTCTTGAAATAAAACAACAAAACTCATTAGTGCTCACCTGAGATGACCTGCCACAAGCACGTCCCCTCCATCAGAACTCGAGGCAGTCTCCACTTCCTTTGTGACACTCTTTTTCTCGATTCCTTTCAAACCCTGTGAGAAAATAAACACTTGAAATAATTGCACTAATACTCTCTCTCTCTCTCTCTCTCTCTCTCTCTCTCATATCCACGTACATGGTGGTTGAGGTTCCGCTTCGTTGTACAGAAAGCCGATGATGTACGTACCAGTGTTTAATAAATGTGATAATGACATGAAAACACGCCATTTCCTTATTATCTTTAATAGTACCTATCTTAATTGAATTCGTGGCGTGGACGTGTCATAGTAACCAGAGCTTCCCTCATTTTGAAATACATATTTTTTTTTCAGATTTTTGGGATATACATTACCTGAACGGAGGGGGGCAGGTCACAATGTATGGGAACTAACTTCGCGGGCCAGGTCCCGTTTAAGTGAGGTTAGGTTATTTAGTTGATAGCCAGAGCTGCACCACAACACGACGGCACAAGTGTACCTTTTTTTTACCGCCCAAGATTATTAAACCCCTGTTATATATGAACCACGTCATCATTTGTATTATGAGATAACCGACTTGCTAATCACTCATCCCCCAAGTAGTAACAAATGGTACGTTACTTTGATATATATATATATATATATATATATATATATATATATATATATATATATATATATATATATAATTTTTTATTTTTTACAACAAAGGAGCAGCTCAAGGGCACAAAAAAAAATAATAATAAAAAAGCCCGCTACTCGCTGCTCCAAAAAAAAGAATTAAAAGAGGTGCCCGAAAGAAAGATCAATTTCGGGAGGAGAGGTGTCCTGATACCCTCCTCTTGAAAGAGTTCAAGTCGTAGGTAGGAGGAAATACAGATGAAGGAAGATTGTTCCAGAGTTTACCAGCGTGAGGGATGAAAGAGTGAAGATGCTGGTTAACTCTTGCATAAAGGGTTTGGACAGTGTAGGGATGAGCATGAGTAGAAAGTCGTGTGCAGCGGGGCCGCGGGAGGCATGCAGTTAGCAAGTTCAGAAGAGCAGTCAGCGTGGAAATATCGATAGAAGATAGAAAGAGAGGCAACATCGCGGCGGAGTTTAAGAGGTAGAAGGCTATCAGTAGGAGGAGGAGAGCTGATGAGACGAAGAGCCTTAGACTCCACTCTGTCCAGAAGAGCTGTGTGAGTGGAGCCCCCCCACACGTGAGATGCATACTCCATACGAGGGCGGACAAGGCCCCTGTATATGGATAGCAACTGCGCGGGGGAGAAGAACTGACGGAGACGATACAGAACGCCCAACCTCGAGGAAGCTGATTTAGCAAAAGAGGAAATATGAAGTTTCCAGTTGAGATTTTGAATTAAGGATAGACCGAGGATGTTCAGTGTTGAAGAAGGTGACAGCTGAGTGTTGTCGAAGAATAGGGGATAGGTGTTTGGATGATTGTGTCGAGTTGATAGGCGGAGAAATTGAGTTTTTGAGGCATTGAAGGACACAAGTTCCTTCTGCCCCAATCGGAAATGATAGCAAGGTCTGAGGTTAAGCGTTCTGCAGCCTCCAGTCTGGAGTCGTGTACTTCTTGTTGTGATGGTCTTCTATTGAAAGAAGTTGAATAATGCAGAGTGGAGTCGTCGCTCCTGTTCCAAAGAGTTGGTCATCAACAAGGCAGAGTGGCGTGCAAAGCTTCAGGTTGAGAGGTCGCAGTAAGGTTCCTCATGTCACATGTGTCTTTAAAATGTTATGAAGTCAATTTTGACATAATACGAATTACTAAGGCTCCCCTGACCAATAACCTCGACCTTTTTTTATTGGGAGATTATACAGATTAAAGGCATTTTCATACTGGGACCAATGCTACGCGATCTATGCCGCCATGTGGCTTTCAATCGCTTCTGTTATTTTCAGTGAGACTATGTATACGTAGCTCTCCTTCGTACTAAGCTGTCCCCGCTTTGTTTACAAACAAAAGGCGGACCGCTATATACACGAATGTATACACACCTGGTCGCGTGTAAATGGATGTCTCATCTGTCCGTTCAAGCACGGGAACGCATATCGTTTCATTCTTCCATAGGAAAACATTCATGAATCCAATACAGCGCCGTGTAATGAATGAAGGGCCATAAATAGCCTTAATGCAGATTCAGGGGTAAATTTACGGAAAATAGCATCTTGCTAATTTCTAAACAAAACTATCTTGATGTGCATATCATAATTGTTTGGGGCTGATTGCATACTTTTATATGGGTGGTTAGGGTCCATCTCCTGCCCACAGGACATTTCTGAACGAAATTGAACGCCTCATATATCAACTGCTACATAAAGGTAAATATTTGTTTAACATTCCGCTTGGTTAAAGACGAAGACTTTTCTTTATTAAAATTGACACTGGGAGGTTAAAGTAACCCTCTTCCAAATGATTGATAAGCTTTCGAATATTGCTATTATGGTTAGTATTTACATATACTACATCATACATGCCCCGTAAGTGTTAACAACTCATATTACGTCCCTAAATGTGGCCAGTCTTTCCTATAAATCTGAAGCAATGTTATCGGGGGACGCCAGCGTACAACTTTGTTTATCAACCAGTCTTTGTTTGTTAACATTCGCTTCTGAGCATGCGCAGTTCGCGCGAGGACAGCTCCCTACAAGGGGACAGCTACGTACACAAACCAGATGCAAAGCTATGCAAACGACGACTACGACATCTCTCGCATCGCTTGCCTGATCGCAGCCTCTACAATATATCACCAGACATGCACAGTAGAGCACTTTAGGGGGAGCCCCTGCGGGCCTGAATGCACATTAGGGCACTTTAGGGGGAGCCCCTGCAGTGTTCACTGCTTGCCAACTGAGACAGTGGGAAGTTGGCAACAGTCTGCCACGCGCTAATCTAAGCATGTGAGGTTCCGTTTACATGAGGCAATTTCATTTTTTTCACGCGCAGGATTCCTGGAAGCAATGGAACAGTTAAAAGAGGAAGTACGGGAATATCTCCCTATATATGTCTACAGAAGACTGCAGGGATGTGAACCGGGACAAATATTGCATTGTACTACATCTCAAACGTAGCTTAGCTGACATCGTTTCCAGTGTGAACATTCGTATAGCAACCATAGTGAGGTATATCTAGGCGGCATAGCGTGCGAAGCCTGTCATCGCTCCCAGTGTGAACTGGCCATATATAACTGAGAGGTTCGCCCAGCAGCTATTACTTATAGTCCTTACATCATCATAGTATCCGTGGATCGTTCCATGTCTACTAACAAAATGGAAGGACTATAGCCCCGGTCTCTCTCTCTCTCTCTCTCTCTCTCTCTCTCTCTCTCTCTCTCTCCATTGCGCTATAGCACTGGGAACAAAATGAAGGTAAAGCTTCGTTATGGGTCCTTCAAAGTTTTCGATAGGGAAATTTCTCATAGTTTTGGAACTGAAAGTCGAATCAGTATATACACAGTAGAACCCTTTAAACACATGTTAGGTTTGAGATAAATAAAGAAAGTCATGTATCTACTACATATTCAGAATTGCACTAAACTGAAGATCGCCGATCAAGGCAACCACCAAACTATATAGGTAGCGCATTGCCGCTCCGCGCTTTCTTATGAATCCCACGAAAACTTAACCAATAGCAACCTATCATCACTAAAATAGTAACGTATGGCCGCTGTCTAGCGTTGCTGAAATATCAACCCATCGCCTCTAAAATATTAAGAAACGGACTGACTTGAAGCGAGGGTTGAGAAGACAACCGCAGGCAGGAAACTCCAACTACAGTGGATGGAAGCGGCGAGTGTCGGGAGTGTCGATTTGGAGGTACGGGGTCCTTCACTGATCACTGAGCTCGACCTACCATCTGGTGGCCCTAGTGGAACTACCTACCAAAAAAATTATGCATACGAACTTTGTCAAATATTTTTTTTCTCAGTTTTTCGTTAGTATTTAGAAATTCCAATTTTCTAGTACCTACGGTATAGAGACAACTGAGGTAGTTGTATTTAATTAAGAAACGGGGAAACGCAAGAATTAGAAAATTAAAATATATATATTTTTTCCCCACATAATCGTCACATGCTATATGTTGTTCTTTTAAAGTTCCATATAGTAAATGTAATATAATAAGATGCTAAGGATGTATGTATTATGATTTAAATTGGAAATATGAAATAAGTTTAAGAATTGCTGCCGGAAGCGTACGATATGTTTTACATCAGTGTAAACAACCTCCCGAGCTCTGACTGGGGGGAGAGGAATGCATCGTGTGTTAGGCAGCGGAGTGCAAGCCGGGGCATGTTGAGTGGCAAAATTTTCAACACCTTCAACCACTACTTTTTTATAGGAAACTGAAAGCACGACTCCATGTTGAGCTTGTTTGACTTCTCTTTTCTTGCATGAAGGAAATATTTACCCACGGGTCCGCATTCATGCATTATTATTAATCACGTAATGGGAGTGTAGTAGGAAATATCGATGAATAATCTTATTTGGCCAACAATACTCATTATAACGACATGAATAGTGTACAGCACTCAGATTTTTTTGGTTTAAACATGAGTGATCATTACAACTCTGATATGCTGCTAATTTAATGCAGAAAAATGTCAATTAAGCCTCGCTGGACCCAAGCTGACCGCAGGTTTGGCTCTGGCTGAGGCTCCGGGAGGGATACCAGATGGCGGGTCGAGTTCATTGAAGGACCCGATTCGCGATGTTTATCAGATTTTTACTTTCAGCATCTCCCAAAACAAGATATGTCTGACTGGTTCTGATGTGCACTGATTCAATTTCTACTCTCAAAATCGTGGAGAATCACATCCTAGCGAAAACGCAGTGGGGCACAAAACGAAGCTGGACCCACATTCTCAGACGCCTCTAAATTTGCTCGCGACAGCTATTTCCAGAGGCCACAAAGGAGATCAGTAGGGTTCTTGGGAGTGTTTTCTCACGCTCATGGTGCAGGAACCTTGTCGAACTTTCAGTAGGCTCATAAAACTATCCATGAAAACTAACAGGAACCTTTACGAAAGCCTTATCAAATGCAGGTGTGTGGTTGAGAATATGGACCCTGAACGCAAACGGGTCAAGGTGAGAACGTGACGTCACACGGACTCACACCTTGTCCCGCCACAAGTCAATTAAGAGCTGGAGCTGCACATGACAAGGCCACCATTGCTCAACCCAACCCTGTCATTTGGCTGTCAACCTTATATTTAACGTACCACGACTGTTACTGACCAATCGCCAACTTCTCCAGTCTTAGTGAAATGCTGTGTATTTCTTAAGAGAAGGTGTGGGAAGACATTAATCACATTATCGCCCTAAATATAAAAAAATCAGTCCAAGCTTACCTTGTTTCCGCCGGGCCGTCACTGCCTGTCACCACGAGGGAGGGACCCGAGCCACTAAATCAGTGTTGCATCGTCGATATCTTTGTCTTTTTGTATTATACATTTTTTTTAAACTGGTGTTATTATTACCATCACAATCATACATAATCCCACAACTTTCTTCTGCTGGTTTTGGTTCCGTAGCTGCAGTAGCCTGTAGATCTTAGTTAATAATTTATAAGGAATCTACTACAAAATATTTTGTTGGCCACTTACAATGAAATAATACAAAAATGTTAAAGGAAAGGCCTTCCGCGAGGCATTTTAATTCCTTCGTACTACCTACACTGGCAAATTTTCACTTGTCCGTAACAAATGCATGAGTGGTGGCTGGGGGAGTCCGCGCCCCGACTCCGCGTTACTGCTTCGTCTCATCTATATATATATAGCATTAAGTTTTATATCAACATTTATAATGTCTCCGGGAACGTTGTTTCAGCTGCCTAAACGCTGTTTATGCATCGACTTCCAACTTTCTGTTGATTATTTGTCAAATAAATATTAGTCTGAATTATTCGAAGACATTACTTGAAGCTCATAAACAATCTTCTGAAAATGATATTCAAAGCTCATCATACAAATTACCATATGAGCTGCTGCATCAGTGAAGAGTTTGAGTCAATTTTGTTGCCAATCAGTCACGACATTAGCTATGTCCAGTCGCCCAAAGAAGTATCGAACACCCGTGGGTCATTGAATAGAATTTGGGTGAAATTTATAGACATGGTGTTGTATTGGTTAGGTGGGTACCATGGCAATGGCTAGCTTGGTAGGTCCAGTCCAGTCCAGTCCAGTAGTAGGTGTAGGATTACCTTTGTAAGGGCTCCCACTTATGACTTATTCTTGATTGTTGATTGGCGTTGTATCCACCTAACCAACATCATATCTATAGATTTCGCTCAAATTCTATTCAATTGCGACGACTGCCCAGGCTGGGATTCAAACCCACGCCAGCAGATTCATGGATAGGCTTACTAACCACTGCCCCACAGAGGTGCTAGGTGAAACGTTGCATTGCTATTATACCAGTTTACGAGACCCTTTAAAAACAACTTAAATGATACAAAACACTCCTTCATGCACTGAAAATAGTGCTGCTGACAACTGATGGCATATCAGATCAGGAGAGGTCAGCCACACATGGAGGTATTGATATAAGAGTTTATTAATAAAATGGAACAAGCGCAGTACACTTTCAACAACAGTCCTCCTCAGGGCAGGCCAGGTCTTGGTAGGGTGAGGCAGGTGTCAAGGAACACCTGCCTGCCACCCCCACACAGGAAACTCCTCAAGGATGTAATACAGGAACCCAGTAAGTGCTGCCATTTGGCACAAATAGTTTATACAAGTCTAATGATCCTTCTCTTGGACTGCGACTCACACCATCAAGAGCCAGCTGGAAGGAAACCCCACAGCAGACTCTCACAGCACAAGTCACTGTCTGGCACAACAGTGAAGATCCTAATCTCTACAATGTACAAAAAATATCAACCCTAGAATGGTGTGAGAAGACCTGCCAGCCTGAGGAGGAAACACCAGGCAATGTCAGTGCCAGACCAACAAGCCCCTGCACCATAGCAACACACTGCCGATGGACTGGGAGCCATTAAAACAGTTTAAGGAGTGCTGTACATCTGTTGTCAACACACAGCACAGTCATAACCTATGATTTTTGTGTAATTTTTGCACTGGCACTGGGCATTGCCTGGGGCTTGTCAATGTACTAATCAGTTGTTAGACTGTTAGGGTGGTGTAGTTCGCTTGGACCAGCCAGACATGCTCACGGGTACAAATATATACAGTGGTTGTATGTACACTTCACGGTTGCTAGGATAAGGATTCACCTCTTCAAGTATGCAAGTGAGAAGAGTGGGACTCAGTCCGAACAGTTCTCATGTGGAGCAAACAGAGTTGTGAGAAACTTTTGACTCAGATGCGACCTTCATAATACGAATATTATCCTATAATTAGACATTAGTAATTACACTGTACTAGTATAACAAAAAATAATGACTGTTTACCAAACAAAGTAACAATGATATATATGTAAGTACAATATATGATAATTTTTTGGAAAAATATAGATATTTATAGATCAGCAAAACAGGTCACAAATCAGGCTGACATAATAAATTTACTAAGAAATTAGTTTTAATATAAAAAAGGCAAACAGATGAAACAGCAAACATGCGGTACATGAAGCTTGTTTCATAAAATAAATAAATAAAATTAAGCTTCTTGAGCAGTGAGTGCTCTGCCTGAGCCCTCAGTGACCTTTTTTGCTCAAAGATATGCACCGTCAGGAGGAGGGAAGGCTCCCTCCCTCCTCGCACACACGCCTCTGAAAATAAGAGGAACAGCATCCTAACATAATGGCAAAGAGCCATTCTTAATTTTGGGTAAACACTCTTGGTCTCAGATATGGAGATAAGTAGGCAAGTACAAAAAATAAAGACTAATAATATACATCTCTGTAGCCTAAACTCTTAATTTTCTCCCGATTTCACACGCATTTCCTTAAGACTTACACGTTACTGGAAAATATTGCTGTGAAATACTAATTTTTGCCTTTATAAACTCAAGAAAAATTAACAAGGTAGTTTATTTATGTGTATTGTGTACTTTTGATTAATATCATTGCATAATACATATTGTAGCTTTTGTAATGCACATCTGATGTACAAATTTTATATCTTCACTTCTCGGAAGCCACCTGAGTCTGGTGCTGAGAACAACAGCTTCCCTCAGGGGCAACCTTGAGCAGCACAGGCACCTGGCAGGTATGGATCCACTCAGGAGAAGAAGTTCCTTGAAGCTCCCCTGCTGGAGGTGACTTTGGAGTGTTGTTCACTCATGTCACTAATGGAGTCATTGTCCTGAAGAAGAGAATATAACATTAGTTTGTCTCCAAAGCTTCAAGATGATTCAGATGTACTTTTATTGTGTCTACGAGTGCTTGAGACATCTGTTCTAAGAGCGGTGTAAGCTGATGAACAGGAGAATGGGTGACATAGAGACACTTACCCTCACAGGTCGGTACAGCTCAGTCTGAGGATAGACCACAGTAGAGCCCCCATCTCGCTCAGCCATGGTCTGATGTTCCTAAAGAAGGGGAGGGGAGGGTGAGGCAGAGGTGCAGAGGTAACTCAACTAAAGCTACCAGGGTGGGTGAGGGACAAGAAATATGGCAAGCTACAAGCAGGTTAAGTGCCTCCACAGTGCTTTGTGCTTCAAGTCCACCTTGTCATCACAGAACACCAGTAAATCATGTTATGTTCCCTTTATGAGTTACTACATATACTATTACTACCAGGGTCCAAACTGTAAAGCTGCAAAAGGAAACAGACAACAAAACTGGTATTTAAGCATTCTCAGAGTAATGTGTCAAGGTTGAACCCAAATATCAGCTAAACTAATCAGATAATGCAGATATATACTTTGATAAATTAACAAAACTCTTACTTGTGTATTTTGTTAAAAGTTTTATGTTGCTGATTATGTGCATTTTTATTTCACACTATTATGATAAACATTCTTGTAACTCTATCACATGCTTGTGAGGTGGCACCACAACACCCTCCGGTACTTACAGAAATGTGCTGAGATGAGAGGGCCTTGGAGGAGTAGAAGCTCTCTGCTCGCAGGCTTCTTATTGGAGGACGCACTGTGGTCTCATCATAAGACCGTGCCTCACTCATTGTCCTGTAAAAAACATACCGTTAATATTTTCTTTCATGTTATATCTACATTTTTTACATGGTTTGAAGTATCAATCCATCAATCAATGGGGTACATGCTGGGGGGGCACATTGCCTCTTCCACTCTACGACACCAACCCTGGGGTCCTCCATGCAAGTTTCCATGTAAGGCCCCTTCCCATCCTAAGTGCTTCATGGATCTCTCAACTTGCTTAATCCATCAGCATTGTGGGTGTCCCTTTGACCTCTTCCATATGGGACTGCCTCTTATACAGACCACAGTGAGGCCCCATGTCTAGCAGTAAGAATAGACTGAAAAAACATTGCTCATTCTGAAACTGCTAGTTTAGGGGCATACTTTAGTGAAAAATTAAAATAAACAAACTTTTCAGAAGTTGATTTTTTTCTCTATTTCACTTGCTTTTAACAACTAAATTTATATTTGTATATAAATATAACTGCTGATAGGCAAAGGCAACAAAAACTTGCCAAAATGCTTTGAATGTGCTCTAAAATTAAGAAATTACTGGTAGTAAGGAGTTGGGAGTGCCCCAACTTACTGAGAGGCCGGCCCACCGCCTCTGCCATCACTGCCCTCCTTTGCTGCCAGATGTGCATCAATCTCCCTCAGCACCTCACTCCTCTCGTATTACAGCAGTTCATGATCCTTAAACCTAGTAGTCCTAAGGGTTGGCAAGGCTGAGCAGAGCAAGTGGCACACACCTACGTTCAGTTGACCCATGAATGAGGGGCTGAGCCAAATTAATGGAACACTGGATCAGTTGAGCCCAACAAACTGGCATCCCACACAACAATTCCCTCAAAATATTCCCTCAACAGCTCTTACAGGTGAACTTTTACTGGAAACACCAATCATAGTTGAATGCAACATTTGCAGAAGGCAAGAAAATGGAGAAGAGGTAACACTGGCCACACTAAGAACAATGATGTCTATTTTGTTTACATTCAATTCCCCACCCAAGTCTTGGCAAGACTTGTTAGCTGTATTGCATAACGTTGCACAGCGGTGCATGACCGGCGAGTCAACTGAACTTTGGGACCAAGTGTTCACCCTTCCCACACAACTCCCCCACAACGTCCCCTCGGGCCATCTTGACACAACTTATCCACTCATTCCTCTCAGCTGATGGGATTTTTTTTTTTTTTTTTCTTCTTTTTTACATCTTCGCCTGTGGCGCCTGTGGGCTTGCAAATTAGGGCTTGATGGTCGGCCCTAGCCCGTTGTGGTGCAGGCAAGTGTTTATAGTGGCACCATTTTGCATTGGCTCATGCTGTCCCCCGGAGCTCATCTTTGATCCTAGAATCTAGAGTCCGGGTTGATAGGTGGTCTTCTGGACAGCATGATGGTAGTCTTAGGCCACTCGGCGGTGACTGAAAAATCACAGCTTGGTGTCACCGGGCGGGGCGCGAACCCATGTCGTCCTGGACGCAGTGCCGTAACGCTATCCACTCAGCCACCGCCTCAATAGTTTTGAGATTTTGATCATTAGTTATGAAACCTGGGGCTGTTTATATCCTATTGCTAGACTTGAAATCATTAGTTAGATAAATGCAACTTGCAGGACCCATGTACAGGTTATAGGCCTTGATTCATTTTCAAAGAATTGCCAATATGACACAAAGGCATTCTAGTGATATCCTATGATTCTGTGTACACAGTACATATTACCAAAGGCATTTATTTGCTTCTCCAAGACACATGTTGTGTAAATGTCTCCCAGCAATAGATTGAGACAGAGACCACAAACAGCTGGAAGGTCCAAATCTTTGTTCTCCTGCACAGGTATCAACAACACCATATTGTTATGCCACTGCATTGTACTGTTTCTGAAAGTTTCTTGTATATTACATCATTGTTTAATACTTGACTAGACTAGTCTAAGCCCATCTTGGGCATTAATACATCCTTTCCCTTAATTTACATTATATTAATATTTAGAAACTGGAAAAAAGCACAGCCATGTAACTAAGACATTTTTGTTGAAATATAATCATACTTCTAATGATATTTGTATCAGCCTGATTTAGATGTACTCTTGAGGAATGAAAACTGAGTAATGTAGAGGACTTCAATGCCCACAGTAAGGGACCAGCATGAAAACTCACCGTTCTCCATCTCCTCGGAAGGAAAAGTTGACTCCGAACTCTGAGTTGAGGTCGTGGGTGCTGTTGTGGAGCCTGTCTGTAGAGCGAGAGCGGGTGGAGCCCTGAGGGTGGAGTTGATGGAGGAAAGCATCTGAGAGCCGTTCACGGGAGTGTGACCTTGAACGGTTTATGCGAGCACTACTGTGGATGGAGGCAGCAGTCATGCTCTCCCTCCTGCTGGAGCGACACACAGCAGGTCCTGGTGGGTCCAATAGGTCAACAAAGGCTTGCTGGGAGCTGGCCAGGTCAGACCGAGCATCAGCACCAATCATGACGCGTGCCTCTCCATCCTTGTCCCGGCCCACCACTGACGGGCGAGGGGGTGCTGGACCCTTCACTCTTGGGATCAGCTAGAGAAAAACATAACATTCACTCTATGGTGTACTGGCACAGGAAGTCAGCACATGAGAGAATAACCATTCCATGAAAAGCAAATGAACTGCAGCAATTCCCTGCTTTGAGTGGGAGCCTGGAAAACAACAACTTTGAATTACTGCTGACTTTTGTGGCGATCTATATGTATGGTGTTCTTAGGGAGAAAAGAGAGGTATCTTAATTATATCTGCAGATGTATGAATGGATGAGAAGAGTCATGGAATATAAATTATATATAAACTAACATCTACTTCTCATTACACTGATGATAGCACAACAAGTATCAGAAAATGAGGCATTACTATAATTATCCTTTCTCCATCATAATACATCCAGCACCTCACAGGACTCAGAGGCCTGGCAAGAGACTCACCACAGGTGGCAGCGTGGTGTGGACGCCCATGGAGCGGTCCTCAGCGAAGGAGGACTGTGACCGCCGGCTGGTGCTGATCTCTGAACGAGGGGCGCGAACCACTCGTTCTGCCTTCTCTGATGAGCTGGGAGTCTTTAGGAGGAGAAGTATTATTTTTAGATTCATTTTTAAGTGATATTCGTAATTTTTAAAGTTTATGAAATACAGTTTCATGATATTAAAAAATTTAGTAAAATTAAATTCATAAAGAGTAGGCTACTAGGTCAAGCTGAACACAAAGTGACTACAGATGTATGTATATCCAAGAAAAAAATAGCTTAGCTTGAGAAAGGAATACAAACTGTACCTAATATAACCAATATCAGTTTGAAAAAGAGATTAGGATCTCAACTTCTTTTCCCCAATACATGCACTTTGCCTCTCTTTGCTGTGCTGACTGACTCACCATGAAGGAGGCGGCATGGTGGTGGTGGTGGTGGTTGTGGTGGCGTGGGTGTTCTACTGAGCTCTCAGAGGAGGTTTCATTGATCATGGCACGACGATCCAGGGTTCCAGACATGTCAGTGGAGCGTGCCCGCAAGAAGGTCGGAGCGCCAGGCACCTGTGCCATCAAGACATAACTTTAGAGTGTTCCTCTGTGGTGAATGACTGCATGAAAAATGTTCTTCAAAAATACCCCTAAAAAACTTCTCTCACACAAGATTGATTTTTTGAGAATGAGAATTTCAACCTTCCTCTCAAGCAGAACAGAAACTTAAATGGTAAAGTGTGTGGTAGGTGTGGGGTGTGTCTATTATTGCTTCATTCTATTTACAAGAAAACTTTTCACTTTTATTGGTTGATTGCTGACTCTTGTGAATCCAAACCCTTTCCTTGTGTCCAATAGTGTTCAGATTTAAATGACAATAAATCAGACAAACCATTATGACCTTAAACAACACAATCAATATCAAGATTCGGTTAGAGGATAAAAATTTTAATCTATAAATTCCTGAGAATGCATTTTCTTACTTGTGCCAGCTTATCCCGAGTGTTGCGTCGTGCCCTCATGCAGCAGAGTGCCAGACACAGCAGCAGCAGCAGGATCAGCAGGGAGCCCACTGTCACCAGTGCTATCAGCATCACTGACAAAAAAAAAAAATTTACAAGGCCTGCAACTCTATTTTGTTCCCTTCATAAAGGTAAAAGGTTAGTGTGTATGTGGAATGAGGTATCATGATGTAACAAATTTCATGTTCTATTCATTATAATGGTTTCCTACAGTACAGCACAGGGAGTCCACCACACTAGTCTGAGCCTGTCTCCAGCATTACCTCTCAGGTTGAGCTGACAGCGATTGCCACTGAACCACTGCAAGCACTGGCACCCCACTGAGCCATCTGACTCAATCACACACTCGCCCTGGAAGTTGCACTGTGCACACCGCTCAGTCTGAACTGTAGGTGCATAAGAAATAAAGTGTTATATGATTTTATACACTCATGTGATAAAATAACATAGGCTATCATTGATTGTGGATAATCAAGAAAACTCCTAAAAAATCCAAAAACCTAATACAGTACAATTTGTATTTGAAAAATGCATCTTGATTAGATATGCTAATTTTCTTCACTATAAAATAGCAATTCCATATTTACCAGCACACTCTCTTCCCGGCAAATCAGAGATATCCTTGAAGCCGTCCCTGCAGGCGCACAGGTATGAGCCTGGGGTGTTGAAGCAGTTGGCATTGATAGAGCAGTCGTTGTGGTCTTCAAAGATGCACTCGTTGAAGTCCTCTGAGGCCAACACTGCTTCTGCTCTGCTGGTGAAGAGTCCGGTGCCCCCGAGAGAATAGTTACTGCTTCTCAGGACTGAATCAAGAGCTTGCCTCACCCTTGCCTCATCCAGGTCAGACTCTTCAGCCTCTTCTGTGTCCCTCAAAAACTCCACTTTGATGTCTGCCACCAGTCCATGCTCCTGGTGGTAAAAGGGAATTACTTTTTTTGTACTTCAAACTAAATACCAAAGAGCTCAACTTTTATATGTTCATTTTTTATCATTTCAGCAAGTAACTGCCTACAGTTTATGACTTACTACTAACTGTTCATAAATTGCATCATGTTACAAGGATGGATGAAAGGCTTACTTTTACACTGTAAACTCACCATATCATTAACAGAGGCTGGCATCACCATTTCTTTAGTGTCTGAAAACTTAGTGATCGTGGCAGTGTGGTATCGTGGACCCAGAGGAGACTCCCTCATGGCCTGATTTATGCCATGGGTGGTGATGTCAGAGAGGTCCTGGGTGATGGGGTGGGAGGCATTGTGAAGAACAGCATCAAAGATGAGCTGCCCGTCACTCATGTGGTCAAGGAGCACTTGGACGTTGTAAGCAAGGGAAGCTGAAGAAAATAGGCAATCATTAAAACCTGTTCCTTCCTGAAACCTCTTGGTTTTGTTTGAATGTGACACAATTACATGTCATCATTATCAGTCATATGTGAGCTACATATCCTTATATCCATGCTTTGCTGCAACAAGGCCACAAGTGCAACTGTTCATTCAGGGATTTTGTAATCCTTGAAATATTATATAAGCACATATCATTAGCTCAATAATTGAAAGACAGAGAGAGAGACTAGAACAAAGACAGAGACAGATGGAGACAGACAAAGACAGAGACAAAGAGACAAAGAGAGGGACAGAGAGGGGAGTCATACTACTTACGTTTGCAGGCATCGTATTCATTCCTGCGGGAGTAGCCGGAGCGGCAGACGCAGGTGTGCTCCCCACGGATGAGCCGACACACCTCGTAGCGAGCAGCAGAGCACTGGGGTTCACACAGAGACACAGGGGCCCTCAGTGGACCTCCCAGGCTGATTTCTTGGTCTGGACTCTTGCTCTCTACTACTTTACTAATCTCATTGTCCTCAGCAATACCAAGAGTGTCTTCACTCAGAACAACCTCTGCATCTCCAGGCAGGCGGAGTTCCTCCTCATGAGGATCTGGATTCAGTGGGAAGGATGGATAGTTTGCTGGATCGAAGGGAGAGCCAGGGGGGTATGTAGTTGAATCATCATCTCCATGGAGTCCACTAGTCACTGCTGTACCATCAGGAGTGATAGTGACAGTGACATAATTAACTCTTGTTGCCGTGCCGACAATGGTAGAAACTATGGTGCGGGGCGGCAGGGTGCTGTAGACCACCTGTGTCAGGGTAGAGGTGACTCCTCCTGTGTACACAAACTCTGTGTGTGTGGCAGTGACAGTGCGTGGTATAGTCTCCACACGGGTTATGAAGCGTGTTGGCACACCTCTTGGTCCACTAACAATGGATGTTAGTTCAGCCTCTTGCTCAGTACTTGATGCTGGACGAGTGAAGAGGGAGCCAAAGATTGTGGTGGCTCCAGACATGACTGTGGAAGAGCCTCGCACAACTGTGGTGAGGCCCCTATTCACACCATGGCCCAGAAGGACTGTCTCTGCACCTGATATGACAGTGGTTCGAACTCCTGGTGGGGGGAGTGGCCTTTCATCATCAGGTTCACCTGATATTATTCCTACACCAACTGTTGAGTGAAGGACATACTCCCCTCCTGCAGGAGAGACAATAATGGGTGGCTCTGGGAGGCGCTGGGTGGTAGGGTGCCCATGGATGACCTGAGTTCCCACAATCCTGTTGTCACCCTCAATGCTCACAATGGTCTGCGGCCCCACAAGGGATGGCTGGGGGCGATGGGGGTTTGGTCTGGAAGACACAAGATCTAGATGAGTATCATCTGATGCCTCTTGATCTGGGAAGCCTTCAGGGAGTACTGGCAGGGGGATTGGTCCTCCATCACCAGGAAGTGGAACTCGAACTGGTATTGGCATTGGTCTTGTCTGACCCTCAGGAATTGTCTGACTAGGATGTATAGTGACAGTGCTTCGGTCAACGTTCTGGCCGTGACTTCCAGGAGGTGCTGGCTGGCCTGGAGGTGGAAGGTCATGAAGTGCAACACCACCAATGAAGATGGTTGGCGACCCAGCTATGACAGCAACTCTGGTAGATGCAATATTATCATCTGTCATTGCAGTGAAGCCAGCCTGTGTCTGAGGTGGAAGGAAGGTTGGACCAAAGCCCTCCATATCTTCAATACTAGTTGGAGCAGAGAAAGCAGGTCTTGGTCTCCCGGGTTGAATTTTTATAAAACCTTGGTTGTGTGGGACCTCAAGGGCTGGAGCCTGGCCAGGGAACCGAGGCTGACTCTGTGGAGTGCTACCATCAGGACGCTTCAGAGGAATGAAGCCTTGCTCAGGGCCTAAAGTGTGACTCCGTGTGCTGCTGAGAGAAGCACCAACACCACCCACAGGGATCAACAAAGGCTCTCGCTGTGGTGAGATGAGAGTGTTGGTGGGTCGCAAAGGTGGGCTTATTTTCCTGCGATCATTTGCTTCACCATCAGACTTGGCACTAATACTTTGACCATTGAGGTTGTTGCGCAACAATCCTGCCACAGCAGTCAGCATGGGACCTAGGTCAATGTTGAGAGCATTGTCACTGCTACCTGTCAGTGAATACTCTCCAGGACTTATACCACCACTTGATACTGGAGGCACACCAGTGGAACCACCTTGAACTGAAACAGCAGGGGCAGGTGCTGGAGCTGGAGAGGGAACCGCAGCAGGAGTTGGTGAGACAACCACTGGAGAACCATCTTCGGTAGTAACTGCAGAGCCATCAGGTGATGTAACTTCCTCTGGGTCTGGAGAGGTCGACTCACTGGATGATGGAACCGTTTCTGGTGATGTCACAGGGCTTACAGGTGTATCAGGTGATGTGGGAGTGATTGCATCGGGTGATGTGGGAGTGACTGCATCAGGTGATGTGGGAGTGATTGCATCGGGTGATGTGGGAGTGACTGGATCAGGTGATGTGGGAGTGATTGCATCAGGTGATGTGAGAGTGACTGGATCAGGTGTAGGATCAGTCTCCTCGGGTTCACCACTCACAAATATAGGTGTACCAGATGATGGACCCTCAGGTGTTACTAGTGATGTGGGTGTTGGGGTAGTTACTGGAGTAGCAGAAGCAATACTTGCTTGATATGATGATTTCAGGGAAGACAGATGTTCTGGGTCAAATATCACAATGGTTTGGCCTGTTGTTACTGATGTAGATACTTCATCTGTAGGTCCTACCAACAGGGTCGCTGAAGTGGTAGAGTCACTAACCACAAACGTGCCAGAATCATGTCCCTCCACCACCACAGTGGCCTGCAGGCCCTCCTCCTCACCAGGACCACCCAGTGATGTAGGCTTCAGGGCCAGGTATGAACTCTTCAGGGAGGACAGGTAGGATGGGTCCAGCTGGACAGGAGCAGATGATTCAACTCCTGGAGCAACTGTAGAAGCTCCAAAGACTGGAAGGTCTGCCAGACCTGTAGGAGTAATGAGGAGAGAGGCAGCAACACTGGATGTTGTGACAGTGGAGGTGAGGATCTTTGTCTTGGTCTCCAGCCTGGATTGCACTTCACCATTGTGGAGGGTTGTGAAGTGAGTGTACGTAGCAAACAGAGTGCGCAGTTGTTTGTACACATTGTCACGGATCTTGATGTAAGACACAGTGTGAGGTTGAGCTTCACCAAGGGCAGTGGGAGTCACTTGATCAGCCAAGAAAGATTCTCTAAGGGAGTTGAGTTCTTCATGGCTCAGAGCTGTAGTCACAGGCTCAGTTATAACACTTGAAGAAATATCAATACTTGATGTAGTTATGGTGTCACTGCCCTCAAGAATAGTGGTGAGGTAGGTGAGGGTTGTGTACACTGTTTTGGTGGCATAAAGAATCAGATCATCCTGCTGGGTCGTGGCCAGGCCTGCCGGTAGACTGATTGATGTGGGAGACAAACCATACTCTCCTAGGTCCAGGCTGGGAGTCTTGGTGATGTAGGCCGTTTCTGTCACAACCTCCGAGGAGACAACAGTGTTGCTGCTGATCACTGTGGTGCCAGCCTCCACTGCTGTGTTGTAGTAGGTGAGTGTGGTGAAGTAAGTCTTGGTGACCAGTGAGGCTTGGCTGGGAGTGACTGAGGTGCGGTCCACTGAGGGGGCTTCAGTTATCACCACCTGTGTCAGGACATCATGAGAGGTGATTACACTCTGCGATTCTTCCTCTTCAATGGTGCGAGTGAAGGTTTGGGTCTTGTAGTATGTGTGAGTTTCGAAAGTGACCTGAAAAGTCAACGTAATCATGTAAGTTCTATGCATATGTATACATATACACATATCAAGAGCTATCCTCTTTAACAACTAAACAAGAATTTAACAGTTACTTCCATAACTCTGTTCTGTATCCTCTTATTAAAATTTTTTGTCCAAGTCTCTTTAGTCAAGTCTGAATGGTCAAATTCTCCTGATAATATTATGCCTTTGATCTAGTAAGGTATTGTCATTGCTCAACAGCTTCAGGTTGGTATTCATGTGTAGCCTTACCTCAGTGTGTTCAATGAAATTTCCTGTGTGTGGGAGAGGAACAGTGACCACGTTCTCAAGAGTTTGTTTGCTGGTGATGACGAAGGGCTTATTTCCAGCCAGCAGAGTGTTGTAGTAGGTGTAGGTGGTGAAGTAGGTGTTGGTCTGGTAGGTACCGTCATCCCCACCTGCCAGCTGTGTCACCTGTCACCAAGATAATGAAGTGTTGATGCTATACATACCTAATGTCAACAAGAATACTAATCACATGACTGTCTTGACATGTCAAGTATTCTTCAATGTCCCTAAAGAAATGTCTGGGAGATAGGGAAAGTCTGTCTACAAGTGTGCAAGGAGAGTGCATGGGGGTAAGGTGGTCTTTTACAACTGGAGGAGACCACCAGTCACTGTCACATGATAACTGCATAAGCCAACGTGCACTACAGGCTGCAGGATCATCAGAGTGCACGTGGTGTTGCCTCAGACACAACAATGCAGGAGCTAAGCAGGAGGAGATAAAAGCCAGCCAGGACTCACTACAAACAGCCCCAGCCACTACTACTGGGTTACCTGCAACAGGGATCACGGGGGTTACCTTGGCTGTGACACTTGGGGGAAGAAGGGGGACCAGGAGGCTGTGGGTCTGGGTCAACACGTTGGTTATGACCTTTGTGAGTGTCATGTCTCCTGACCCAGGAACCTGGCTCAGATAGGTCACAGTTGTCAAATGAGTAAAGGTCAAGGGGGACTTGAGCATATGGTGGGCTGAGGTGTGTTTGAATCCAGGGTGTACCGGGTGAGGCAACAAGGGTGGTGTGACATAACCCTGGTTTGTGATAAGGTCAGCCACAGACAGCACCGTCCCGAGCAAGTTTGTCGGGGAGTCCATGTCTGTCCCGAAGTTAATCTTATCTTGCAGCACCGCCAGGAGAGAGGCGGGAGGAGGCGGAGGGCTGGGTGGGGTCGGACGCTCGAAGAAGGGAGGGGGAGGAGGAGGCCGACTACCACCAGCTAAGTGTCTGGCTTGTGAGTCTACACCCTGTTAGTATGGGTTAGTCAAAATGTCACTAATCATCTACCAGTGATCCAGTTTATAGTTGTTAATGGATTAGGTCACAACTAGGTATGCCAGTACAGAAGCTGGAGGTACTAGTGTTGACTGTCTATAGACTATACAGATGTTGGTTACAAATCAATCAGTATGACAATCAACACGAAAAAATCATTGAGTAGGTGCAAAGAAATTATTTATATGTGAAGAGTGAAGAACACACTCCCTCCCTTACACGCACCCTGAGCCCCTTGACAATGCTAAACAAATAATATTGCTGGGACACAAAAAAGACTTACAAACTTCGATTCTTCATGATTATGAAACTAATTTAAACTTAAATGTAGTAATAAAGTAAGGAACTATCAACTGAAGAAACTTGAAATAAATAAATGAAAGAATGAACAGTATATATACAGGAACCCTCCTTATACACGGATGTCAGGTTCCAAATTAGATCGTGCAAAAAGAAACACCGTGTATAACATTTCAAGTGCAGTACACGCTGGGCGATGGCACAAAATTAACCCGGTAACTGCGGGGAACATGTTTCTTAAAGGCCCCTGTAAACGACAAAAAAAAATCATCACTCACGCAAACCATTTCATAATATATATCAACGCATTTGTGATCAGTTTATGCATCATCTCTTTTTTGGGGGTTTATATCATGACAAAAACTTGGCCTGTCGCTGATACACGGTAAAGCCACAAATTTGGTCCGTCGCTGCTACCGGGTTAAAGTTTACCCTCCTTTCTTTTTGCAGTACAATGTGCCCGTTTTTTTATTTTTTTTATTACTGGAGTCAAGTACATACATAATTCGTAACAGTATAATACTTTTATTCAACCGGAAATATGGAAAAGAAAATGGCGACCGCTTCATCGCCGCCGCCGCCATCTTTGTTTAAATGTCAGCTGAGTAACTCCCTGTAGTATATAGTGATCCAGTTTTTAGTGCCGTTTGATATTTTCATTCATTAGTTTCGTTTAAATAATAATATGTATGCTGAATATAGTATTTATGTATCTTGTATCTTTATTTTTTTTTTTTTTTTATATCTAACTTTTTTTTTTTCATGCTGAACTGTGTATAGGCGAAACCCTGCATAAAAAACGTGCTTATGGAAGGACTACTGTATAATGATAAATAATAAAAAAAAATGCAAAAGACCGTAAGTATGATGAACTAATCGAAACAAGAAAGGTGTCTGTGCCGCCAAACTTCCTAAAAAATCTTAAATCGAGTATCTTACCTTCGGCGTCTCGGTTTCGGGGGAGGCGAAGAGCAGCATCTCGTCGGACAGCGTCGAGGGCGGCAGCGTGATCGGTCGTCGGAATTTCTCCAAGTTGCTTGAAACGATCTGGTCCTGAGGCAGCGGCAGGGCGGTCTTGTCCCCTGTGAACCACAAGGAATAATCAGTAAAAGTGAAATTGAGAGTGAACCTTATCAACGCGGCTACAAAGTAATTAAATTAAGTAATGGATGTGACATATCAATATTTTGTGCTCAGGTTGCAAACTTATATACAGGAGCTAATGACTCAGTGCTACAGTGATGGGTGTTTTCTACTCTCTACATTGAAGGTGCTCTGCAAGTTAGTGGTTATTATGTTAGAGCATCCAAGTGACGTGGGAGGTGCCGGCGAAGTGTGCAGTGCATAAACGTGTGAAGCAAGGACAGAGGTGAAGGCGGAAGGCATGAGGAAATGAGGAGAGATAAAATGGATGGAGAAAAGCAAGACTAAAGAAGCTAGGGCAGTAACTAAAGTGTGTATCGACCATAGCTGGGCACGATAACAGAAAACTTTATTTCCGATAACCGATAACTGATAATGGAAAACCTTATCAGTGATAATCGATATTCGTTAACTGGAGACACAAATATAGGCGATAACCGATAACCGATACCCGATATAAATCCACAATTCCGATACTAGCTAGCGATAAGTCCGATAGGCGAAAACGATACTATATTGATATTTCAAATAAAAAACATCGATGAATTCAAATTTTCATTATCTGTATTTTAGAAAACTAACAAAACCTGAAAACCACACGTTGACACGTACCTATGGACGGTAATACTAGAAACGCCTGAACCGGTGTTGTGTTATTTGGCGTCACCACCATCAAAAGCTGGCGCTTTTGTTTACAAACACTGGTCTCTCGTGAACTGCGCATGCTCAGACCAGCAAGCGTTGACCTGTACACTCTCACAAAGCTTTTTAACCGTAATCAAGAGATGCTGGAAGGCTGAATCAGACATACAGTACCACTACCACCATCCCCGCTGTTTCTAGAATGACACTCTGTACGAGTTGTATTTATATGTACAAAGTGTCGTTCTAGAAACAGCGAGGATGGTGGTAATGTATGTCTGATTCAGCCTTCCAGCAACTCTTAATGTGTTAAAAAGCTTTGTGAGACTGTACAGGGCTACACTTACTGGTCTGAACATGCGCAGTTCACGAGAGACCAGTGTTTGTAAACAAAAGTGCCGGTTTTTGACGATAGAAAACCAAATAACACAACAACGGGTGCCTTCAGTACCATGGCATGCTCACAAACGAATATGGAATATCAAATTTGAGGCAGTGAATAATAATTTTGGGGGCAAAGTTAAATGATTTTTCTCTTTGATATATTGATTTTTGAGTCTAACATAAAAAATAACCTAGTGTTTTAATATTGATGATCTAAGTATGAAATCTCTTCATCGAAGATATTTCATACCCCGAAGTTTTTTCATACAACACTGGGCGCCCGGCCACGCATTCGCAGTAGGGAGGGGACAACGTTTTTTTTTTTTTCAGAGAGGCAGAAAAGAAGTAACGATTATCGCTAGTTTGGTTACGAAAGTAACGAAGACACTGATATATATTTAAATAAGTAGCGGATGGCCGATAACCCGATTTTGTTATCAGCGATAAAGTATCGCGATAACTTATCGCGATAACGCCCAGCTATGGTATCGACGAAGAGGTGCTTGTGAGGAGAGTCTTGAGCAATGAAGCTGAGAGGAATGGTGAAGAGATGTAGGAGGAGGATCAAGGAAAAAATTAAAGGAAACATGAAGAAGGAACAGGAGGGAATTCAAAGTTGGAAAAGAATGACCAAATAAGTGGAAAGAGTTCGAAGAAAGGAAGAGATGGGAAATGATGACGCTGGAGAAAAGAGAGAGAGGGAGGGAGGAAGATCAACACTGCTACACTTGAGGGTGTCGCGTGCCGGTCGGGGGGGAGGCAGCCCACCAAGTCCAGGTGATCACTCTGAGCAGCAAATCGGCCTCAAACACAGGTAGTACTTTGTATACATTGTTGACTTCTCCTCCCTCGACCAGCCAGCCTCACCGTTACAGCGGCGACATGAGGTCCATGCACTTACCGGCAACAATGACCTCGACGCCATTACTCATGACCTTAGTGGCCAGGTTGTGTCGGGCGCCGATGCTGAAGCGAGCATCGATGTGCTGCGCCCCGCCCTCGCGCTCCGTCACACCGACCTTCTCTGACCCGGGCCGCCCAACCACCGCCCGACCCGACCCCTGACCCGACCCTGCACGACCAAGAACGACTTGCTTTCCATTCCACCCCAAAGGGCACAAGCCAGCAATACACTGCACCCCGCCCCACGCCCCAGCCGAGAGATGACCACTCCAACACACCTCACAGATAAATCATTGTATTCATTCATCTAAGTGAAGCTTTCATGTGTGTTGTTGGCCAGCTCTCAGCCGCGTGGTGACGTTCCTTGCCAGGCCCGGCTCCTCGCCGTGAAGTGTATCATCAATGCATAAGAAAGCCTGATGTTGAAAGGCCGGCCGGGCAAGAAAAGTCGCCGGGGCGGGGAGAAGCTTAGTGTGTTAGCGATACACGGTGCGGCGGGAAGAAGGGAGCGGCGCTCCCTCCCGCACCACACCAAGCTGCCAACGTTCACTCAAGATGCAGAGGAGCCCAGAGGGGGGGAGAAAAGGGGCATTAAAGGTGTTCCTTCGGTGGCGTGAACTCTCCTGAACCACTGACACCAGCACCCATAGAGTAGAGAAAAAAAAAAAAAACATCAAACCTCATCCCTCTCCCTCGGGTCTCCTCGGCCTCCACGGTAGAGATGAAGCCTCTATGTTGCCCGAGGGCGTGGCCTCCTGGGTAACCAGTGGGTTGCAGAGGCTTCACAACATGCCACACACACACACACACACACATCACAGCACAGCAGTGTTCCACCACTGACTCATTACGGCCTCACAAAACACTGTCGTCAATTCTGATATATTCTCTTTTGAAATAATGGCCAATAATTCACTACCCTTAATGAATATTCTGATCAAAGTGCTGATGACTTCCTCTTCGTCCAAGATTTAGAGTAAGGTGTATAATAAAATAATAACCAACAGGGCATATTAATGCATGTCAATATTGCCTAAAGGTTAATCCAAGTTCACTGTAAGACCTTGAGTAATCTGTCAGACCTTATTCAAACCCTGTGTGAGTATGACTACGTGCAACTGCGAGTCGTGCGACTCAAGACATTCGCTTACCTGAGTCGGCGACAGGTGAGTCGGGGAAGATTCCAAATGCTGTGAGAAGAGAGAAGAAATGTGTTAGTTGATTTTTGTTCATGTTACAGCTTTTCTACTTACCTGTTACTTCATGTTACTTCTGATGTCTGTCATATCTGTAGGGACTTGTCACCTCCACTTATCTGCTAGCCATCTATTTTATTTTATTTATTTATTTACTGAACTGTCACTCCTCCAATTATCTGTCAACCTTTCGAAGAACAACTACTTGAAAACACCTAAAGAAGCTCCGGGCTTTCAGAGATGGCCGTGAATCTGATACCCCGAGAAGTACAGTCTTTCAGCATCGGAAAAGACTGTTCACAGCCGTGTATCTGTAATTCACATTACACTTAATTAACCTGATAACACCCTACATCAGCCTGACAAACACAAAAATAAATACAGTTTGGTTAGTCTCCTATGGCACGAGCAACGTGCTGACTCGGCTGTGGCGGTAGGCGTAAGAAGAACAGTTAGTAAGGACACACAAGAGGAAGGCAATGGTGGCCAGCCTGTGGGTCTAGAGCATGCTGGCACGCACATGGACAGGCCGAGTCTGGGCCACACATACCAGGACAAAAAATACAGACAGACTACTGAAGGGAGGCGTGTGGTGGCCTCGTCCTACATTATTAGTAAACCAAGAGACAGCTGTTAGTGCACCCGTTTGTGTTCCGATACCCCAGAAAGGTTTGGATGGTCAGGTGTGTGCCCGTCCCTGGAGAAGAGTTTCCACCAGGGGAGCGATGCAAGGCACCTGACTCATACCTCCCCCTTAGGGTCGGCAACACAAAGGTGGGGGGTTGGGGGATCTACTATAAGCGGGTGGTGCAACTTACCAAAGGAGGACTCTGGATGGGCTGGTGCGGTGGGGGAGGTGACCTCAGGAAGTGGGTCGACCACCACAGGAGTCTGGGTGTCATCACCAGGTGGAGAGGAAGGTTCGAGGGATGGTGGGAGGGCGGAGGGGGAAGGTAGCACGGTGGGGGTGGTGGGCGAGTGCTCATTCAGCGACGGGGAGACAGTGTTGAAGAAAGGCAGAGTGATGGAGGGGGTGGTGAGGGAGGAAGTCATGATGGTGAGGGTGATGGAGCGCTCCCCTCCCAGGATCGGCAGCAGCGTGGTGGTGGCGAATGTGGTGTACACGAGGCCGGGGGGTGGAATGGCGGGGGCTTCTGTTTGGTCGGCATCCAGAGCGGTATCAGGCTCACGCGTGACACCCGGTGCGAGGATATCCAAGGTGCTTGTAGGGGTCTCAGTTATTGAGGGCCCCAAGAAACTTGGCCCTGACTCAGGGAGGGCAAGTTGAGGCGGTGATTGACGTGGTGGCTGGACCTCGGGCTGCGATGGTTGTTCCTCGGGATGTGGGAGCTCTTGTTCTGGTACCAGCACTCCCGGGCTCTCCCCTTCCTCGTCGTAATAATAATAGTCATTGTCGTAATCCTCGTACAGGTACTCGTCATCGGCTGGCTGCTCAACAGTGTCCTTTGGTGGTGCCTCAGAGGGTTCAGATTTTAGAGACAGCTCAGAGGGCTCAGTTGTTGGTGAAGGAAGAGTGGGTTCAGACTTTGGTGGAGCTTCAGAGGGCTCGGATTTTGGTAGAGGCGTAGGGGTGAATCTCAACCGTGGGTCTGTGGCGGGAGTGGTTTCCGGGGTGACCTGCTGTCTCACGAAGGGCCGTGAGGGCCGTGAAGGCCGGCGGATGATTGGAATGTCGTCCCTTCGAATCGATGACCTAGGAGGCCTCGTTGGACGAACAGGAGTCGGGACAGGTGTGACGGGCTGCTTGGGAGTCGTGGTAACCTCTGCTTCCTCCTCCACAATAGGTCCTTCAGTTGGAGTTAAAATGAAACTGTCATCTTCAACTGGAGGAGCTGGGCTGGTACGCTCCTGAGAGAATCGGAATCTAGAACCTGTGGATGGTCGTTCAGATGGCGGAGATACTTCGTCCTCAAAGAACTCAGGGTCCTCCAGGTCAAATTCGGCAGGTACTTCTACTTCAGACTCTGTTGGAATTCTCGCTACCGAAAAGTCCTCAGGAGTGTCCTGGGTGAGGACTGAGGAGAGCTGACGGACTGGCGTGAGGGCCGGAGAGGTCTGACGGGTTGGGGTGAGGGTCGGAGAGGCCTGGCCAGTATGGATGAGGGCCGGAGAGGTCTGGCCGGTATGGATGAGGACCGGAGAAGCCTGACCGGTAGGGATGAGGGCCGGAGAGGTCTGGCCGGTATGGATGAGGGCCGGAGAGGCCTGCTCGATAGGGATGAGGGCCGGAGAGGTCTGGCCGGTATGGATGAGGGGCGGAGAGGCCTGACCGGTAGGGATGAGGGCCGGAGAGATCTGGCCGGTATGGATGAGGGCCGGAGAGGCCTGACCGGCATGGATGAGGGCCGGAGAGGTCTGGCCGGTATGGATGAGGGCCGGAGAGGCCTGACCGGTAGGGATGAACGCCGGAGAGGTCTGACGGGTTGGGGTGAGGGCCGGAGATGTCTGACGGGTTGGGGTGAGGGCAGGAGAGGCCTGACCGGTAGGGATGAGGGCAGGAGAGGTCTGACGGGTTGGGGTGAGCTGACGCGTTGGAGTAAAGCCCGGGGAGAGCTGACGGGTTGGAGAGAAGCCCGGAGAGAGATGACGGATTGGAGAGAAGCCAGGAGAGAGATGATGGGTTGGGGTGAGCTGACGGGTTGGAGTAAAGCCCGGAGACAGCTGACGGGTTGGGGTGAGGCCCGGAGAGAACTGGTGAGTTGGGGTGAACTGACGAGTTGGGGCGATGGCCGGGGAGACCTCACGGGCCGGGGTAGCGGCAGGAGCGGGTTCACGAGTGCCTGACGCAACAGGGCGTCGTCTGGTTACTGTGACCTTTACTTTTGGACGGGTAAAGGCAAATCTCACAGTCCCTCGGCCACCTCCTCTAACGCCACCCCGTGAGGGCGTCAGGCTCTCAGGAACAGTCGTAACATCATGGTGAGTTAGCGGAGTGGAGTCTGGAAGTTGTTTTTCTGACGTTTTCTGACTACGTTCCCGCGTGGCTCTGAAGCTGCTGGTAGTAATAAAAGGCGTGTCGGTGGACAGCACCACATCATCCTCGGCTAAAGAGGACTGCAAGATACCGGGAACGGATGAAGGAGGATGAGAAGCTTCTGATGTTTGAGGAGTCTGAGCATTTTCCTTAATTGCCTCGGGTGTAAGATTTATGAGAGTTGCCGAGGAGAGGAAGATTTGGGTAGTAAGGGACTGAAAGACGCGTTCACCGAGAGTGGCCACAGTGCTGCCGGTTTCCACCGTGTACAGACCACTGGCCGTCATTCCAGTCTGGAAGGTGGGCAGCACTGATACTGCTGTTGGTTCTACCTCATTGGACACAGTCACCTCTCGCGTAGACACTGACACCAGATCGTTCCTTTCGTAGAGTGAATACAGGTAAGAGTAAATTGTGTAGTAGGTGCTGACCGTTGCTACGACAGGTCGCAAAGGGCTGGCCACAACGGTGGGTTGAGGCAAGCGGCGGGTCACCACCACGCGGCGCCGCCCCCCTGACAACGTCATGGTTTTGTCGGCCTCTGCGGTTCTGGTGAGCTGAACAGCACGTCGATTGGTGACAGTGACTCGCACGCGGCGGCTGTTACCCGGTTGTCCTGCCACCTCCTCCTCACGATCTTGCTCTTCAATTTCCATCACCTCGTGTGTCGGTCTAGTGGAAACATCATCTACAGAAGGATTTAACTTTTGAAAATCCTCAATGAGATGCTCTCTTTCGATTTCCAAGTGTAAAGCTTCCTCTGGCGTGCTTTCCACCACCGAGCTGGCTGGACTGTCGTCCAACTGGTTAACGGGCCGGCGGCGGGTCACCACCGTCCGAATGTGGCTCTCGGGGCTCTGGACTACCGGCCGCTTCCTGGTCAACACGATACGGCGAGGCCTTTGCAACTCCGGCAGCTCAGACTCTAGGAAAGAGGACTCCAATCGGTTTCCCCCTGGCACTCGGCGCCGCTGCCCACTGCCTCGAGGAGGAGAAGGAGGAGGATTAGGTTCCGAGTCGAAATCAGGATCAGGCAAGCGGTGCCGAATCACAGGCCCGAACGGCGGTGGCGGCTCTGTGAAAACAGGGTCAGGGACAGGCCGCGGCTTGCCGGGAACAATGGCGTCCTCTAGCGTGAATTTCTCCTGTACGATATCCTCTTCCTCCTCTTGAGGAGTTTTGGTAAAATCATCGAGTACCACATTGCCGTTGGTAGCCAACTGGGTGAGAGTCTCCTCAGAGCTCTGAATGAACTCATTGCCGGCGTCGTCAACAAGAGTAGTGTAGTAAGTGAAGGTAGTGTAATAGGTGGTGGGAGCCAGCACTTGCTCAGGGCTGAGGTCTCCTGCTACCTCTAGCGGTCCTAAGGAGAGACGCTTCTCGTCATCGTCTGCTACAATCTGTTGGAGCGTCCCGTCCTCGATTTTACGTGCCTTGGGTTCCCCAATATTGCCCCTTTGTGCGCTCCGGACATTCCGCTTGAGTGGGGCAAACTCAGCGGGGCCCGCCCATAAAAAAGGCGAAGTGTTGAAGGAGTGAGTTCCGTTATTTCGCGGCGCTACAGTCTGGTAGTAGTCCTGAGCAAGGTCACCGAGAATGGAGTCCAGGGCGGGAGTAACTTTCGTGACCCCGCTAACATCTATCTCGTTCATGGCGGACATAACGAACCAGTCCACGTCGTCCTCTGAGTAAGCATCGGGTAGTTCAAACAAGCCTTTGTCTGTTTCGATAAAGTGAGGCAACACAGTGGCCTCTGCTCCCCTAGTTTTGTATGAGCCCCGTTTCCTGCGTGTGCCCTCGCCGGAGAGAAATACAGTGGAAAGCACAGTTGAGAACTCACCAGGCCGGCGCCCAGAGACATACATGGTCACCACAGAAGTCTGAACTGGCTCTGGTGTAGGGGGAGACGGTTGCCTGAATTCTGATTGTTTTAACTTAATTTCCTTGCGTTTTTGCTTGAGCAATTGTTCCAGCAGGAGTGGGTCAGCCTTTGACGGTTCTCTGGACGGCCTGTTCTGTGCAGTCTGCTGTTGTAATTGTCCTTGAAACAAGAGCGGAAGTAGTGGATTGATGGGGGCAGGGTTCCCGAAGGGAAGGGCAGTGTGTGCGGCGAGAACGGTTTCCGTGCTGAATTCTGTGGCCGTCACCACCTCTATCTGAGACTCAACAAGTGTGGTGTGGACAGGCTTGCCACGGAAGATGATGGGGATGGCGGTAGATACTACGTTAGTTACAGTGGTAACGAAGGTGTTAGTATGAGTGATGTATCTTGGGGTTTGCTGTCCACCTAGACCAAAGGCTGCCAGGAAGGGGTTTTGTGGCTGCTGCTGCTGACCTAGAAGCAGTTGAAGAAGCTGCTGTATTTCACCGCCCGCCCCCTTAGTCTGAGTGATGGTCACAATACTGTAAGCAGTGGTGGGAAGGATGACGGCGGTCGAAGTGCGACGGCCGCTAACAAAAGTGGGTGTGTGGGTGACAGTAGTGGTGTTGACAGGATTTATTACATATTTAGTAACCATTTTCTCGCTCTCCACACTGCTGAGAAACAGGCGAATCGAACCATCTATTTCAGTCTGAGTGATTTGGTCTGGCTGAAGAACTTCAGTCTTGTATGAGGCAGTGATCACCTCCTTCATAATCGTCTCACCGTCCTCTATCAAGGGAATGGTGGCCTTCACCGGCACCTCGCGAGTCACCGTCAATTCGTCCTGAATCAAGAAGCTGCCATCATCACTGGGGAAGATTGGTGGCGGCTCTGTTGTGACTGGGGGAGCCGGTCGGTTGCGGAACTCTTTGATGGGATTAGAATTAGTGGTGGTCTGTAGACGTTTTCGATTGGTATCAGTATTGGTGTTGGTCGTTCTCCTGACGGGTGGCCTCCTGACGGGGCCCGTGGGGGTACGAGGAGCAAACTTGCTGGACGTGCGAAAATTGTTGTCAGTAGCTGGCCTTCTGAGGCCGCGGCCAGGAATGTTGCCCAGCGGCACAGTGTCCCGTGTCCTGGAGGGTCCGCGGGGCCTGGCAGGGAGAGTGGTGCGGCTGGTCGAGGGCCTTGTCGCCCTCTGAGCCTGACGGGCAGCTGTGGCCCTTCTGTTAGGTGTTGGTGGGGGGGCAGGGGCAGGGGGAGCAGGGGTTGCTGGGGTTGCTGGGGTTGCTGCCGGAGTTCTTCCCCGTCCAGGCCTCGTGCCGCTCCTTAACGTAAACTGTTGGCTGGTATCTTCTGACTCGACTGGCGTGGCTGCTGGACGTTGTCTGGAGAACCTTGAGGAAGCGGGCGGAGGGAGGGGCAACGAGTCTCTGGAACGGGCTCTGGAGACCCTTGTGGCGCCCCGTGACGTCATTCGCATTCCAAATGGAGTGGTCTGACGCTTCTTCCTCACAAGAGCTACTTCCGCATCCTCCACGAATCCTCCAGTGGGATCAATATATACCAGGTCTACGTCAGTGGCTTCGTTGTCAAGATCCTTATTCAAAGGGTTCCTCCGAGCAAAAAGTTTGGAGAGATCAGGTCTACTCTGCCGGATGCGATTGCGTCTACGTTCTTCTGGACTCAAGCGATTCAGACGCTGGCTAGGTGTGGGGCGAGGAGTGGTGGTCCTCTTCTTGTCCAGCGCATCTTCGGGGTTGTTCGCGACAGATTTCTTGGGTGCTGGAGAGAACCGACTGGGTGTGCTTTCCCTTCTGGTAGGTGGAACATCAGGGCGACGATTCAACAGAGAGAACGGCACCGATGCCCTTGTGTGTGGATCATTGGATGGTGCTTTTCTTGGACGGAAGCTGAAAGGACGGAAGTTCACTGAAGGGGCATCAGTATCTGACACCTCCTCCTCAATTTCAGGTTCTTCCAGTAGTGTCTCCTCCTCAAGCGGATCTAAGTCGGAGTCAGGAGCGGCAGTGGTGGCCAGCGTTGGGAAGACAGATGTGGGTTTAACACTCCTTGTTGACCCTGGGAATACCGAAGATCGCGTGCCACCGAATCTGAATCCTCCAGGGCTACTAGCGCCCGGGAAAGCGCCAGGACTGCTAGCACCGAAACGGAACCCTGGGGAACTGCCCCTAACGCTTGATGGACCGAAAAGGCCAGGGCGAGAAGAACTTCTAGGGCCACCTGGCTTAGATGATTGGAAACGGAAGCGAACGGAGGATGGTGCTGCGGAGTCGCGAGAGGTGGTGGTGGTGGTGGTGGTGTCGGTGTCGGTGTCGGTGGTGGTGGTGTCGGTGTCGGTGTCGGTGTCGGTGGTGGTGGTGTCGGTGGTGATGTCCAAGAACCCGAAGCGGAAAGGACGATTAACTGATGCGGTGTCGTCGTCGTCATCTCCAGCAGCGTCGGCCGGAGTAGCGGTGACGGTGGGGGTAAGGCCGTCCCGAGTGATTGTGGCAGAGCGGAAGTTTGTGCGTCTCAAGAAGGGCAAAAAGTCCGGCCGTCGCCTGGAACCAGAAGGACGCACTGGGAAGTTATTCCGACTAGTTGGCTTGGACTTGGGGTTGGAGACGCTCGTTGGTGAGGCCTTTTCAGACTCCTCCGTTGTCGCTTCTGAGGGCAGAGCTTCGGTTGCTTCGTCCTGAGGTGTGGTGTCTGTGACTTCAGCCTGCAACGATGATTCCAGCGTTGGCGTGGCGAATACTGCTGGAACTTCCACTTCAGCTTCCCTTCCAATGCCACTGGCAGGGTCAATGGTGGCATGTGAATCATCCGAGATGGCTGTGGTGGGCAAGAAGAAGGAAGGCAATGTTGGAGAGGCGTCCCTGTCTTCAAAGATGGGAACCACCCCGGACGTTGGTGGAATCACTATGCTAGTAGTGGACTGAATCTGTGCGTAAAGCCCATCTACCACAGTGCCTATGATGTTGGTGGAGAAAATAGTGGTGGTTCCGTCTACTACGGTGCTTCCTCGAATGGTGGAGATAAGTCCTGTCGATTTAGTTTTAGTTGGAAACTGTGGTCGAGTTTCTTCAAGAGATGAAGTGGTTGTTACTCCAAAGCCAAATAGATCTAAAGGCAGAGTTGCTTCAGATTTTGAAGCTGTAGTTTCATCGAAGCCGAAAAGATTCAGCGGCAACGTCACCCCAGAGGATGGAGTGATCGCTGCGGTGGTGGTGGTGCCGAAGCCAAACACGTTGTCCAGTGTGACGGGCGGCCTGACACCACCCGGCAAGAACGAGGACGAGACTACATTGGTTATAGTTTCGAGGCGACTGTTAACGATGGTCTTGTCTCCCACATATGTGGAAGTGTAGTAGGTGTAAGTGGTGTAGAAGGTGGTAACCGCGGGAGTGGGAGTCACAGCGGTGATAGTGGCGGTAGTGGCCGCCGGTGAGGTGGCAGAGGTGGGAGAAGCATCCATCACAGGGATCGGCTCTCCGTGTGCCACGGGTGTAGCCGTTTCCTTGACTGCAGGAGTGACTACATTTGATAGAGTCTTTTCGGAGCTGGTGGAGATGGTAGAAGTGCCCTTGAAGAAGGTTGTCCAGTAGGTGTATGTGGTGTAGTAGGTGACGGGGTAAGTGGGCACCACGGGGGTGAGGGTCTGGTGCTGGTCGTGGTCGCTGGGGTCCGTCACCACGTTGGTCAGTGTCTCAAGGCTGCTCACAATGGACGAGCTGCCGGCGCGATAATAGGTGGTGAAGTAAGTGTAGGTGGTGTAGTAAGTGCGAGGGAAGAAGGCTGCATTCACCTCATCCTCAGGGTTCAGGGATGACTCCAAAGCTGCTTTAGGCCCTTCGGTTACATCTTGACCTGATGAATCTGTAGAAGACTCTGACATGCTCTCAGACATTGATTCTATAAATGACTCTGTAGTAGGGGCAGGCTCATCCACGCTGATGGCCTCTATTACTGCTAGGTCCTCCTCAACTGCAGGACTCTCTGTAGTGTCTTCAGTGGTGCCTGGCAGAGCAGTGGTGGTTGAGAGAGTAGTGGTGAGAAGAGGCTGAACCGGGGCTACAGTCGGTGTGGGGGCGAGGAAGGAGGGGGTCAAAGAAGAAGAGGTATCATCAGTCTCCTTAGTGAGTACCTCGATTCTGCTAGACACCTGAGTAGAGCCGTCAACGAAAAGGGTGGTGTAGTACGTGTAGGTGGTGAGGTGAACGGGAGACACTTGCGTTGGCTCCAGTTCCTCGTCGACGGGCGTTGGGTCTGACTCTGTCGTGGTGTCCTGCAGCCCAAAGAAGGGAAGGAAAACTGAGGAAGTCTCATATCGGGTAGCGACAGACGTGACTCCGTCAGTAAAGTAGGTTGTGTAGTATGTAAGTGTGGTGAAATCTTCACTGGATTCCTCTGGCGGCTGTGGGGTCGCGGGTTCGGGCTCTTCAGAGACAGGCTTCTCGTCCGCGGTGTCCACGATAAGCTGTTGATCAGGATTGGAACCCACTGACCTGCCGAGGGCATTGTCAACGATATCTTCCACAGGACCAAGCTCAGTTGTGGAGCCCTCATAGTCGTAATCGTAGATGTCACTGAACTCAGTAGTCAGTTCTGGTGCTTGTGGGCTGTGTGTGGCCGCCACAGGCTGCACGGGTGGAGTAACCTGCACGTCCGGGAGTGTTGAACGTGAAACTAGATAGAAGATGCTCGAGGTACTCTGCACGACTTGGGCGTACTGACCCTGAATATATGTTCCGTACACGTAGGTCGTCAACAGGGTCCTCATGTCGTCACGAACAATGGTTCCACCAATATATGACACCAGCCCCGTTGGGTACAGGTCAATCGTGTTGTACCTTTTTGTGGAGACAGTGGAAAACACGGGAGGCGGAAGGTCTTCCACCAAGGCCTCTTCTTGGTCACCCCTTAACGATGTTCTACTAGTCGGCGTTACAATCTGGGCCTCCATTTTCGATTTTTCACCACTGTGGTGCACGGATGGTTGCAAGCCGAAGGCATCAGTGGGCGAGCCCGCGATGATGTCCTCCTCAGTGTGCCTGGAGGAAGCGAGGCGCGGGGCAAGGGTGGTCGGCGACGTGGGGGTCCCTACAGGTGATGGATTGAAGGCGGTGGGTGGCTGCGCCTCTCGAGTTTTGGACACTGAAGGTTTAATAATTTTATTGGGCGTATCTGAGCGAGGCGTAAATACCACCACAGTGTTGGCGATGGTAGTGACGAAGTCAGCAAAGCCTACGTAAGTGACGGTGGGGAGGTCAGAGTCCTCGCCGCCACGCTCCAGATTGAATCTCTCTCGAATATCAGACACGGACTTTGCTGCACGCTGGTTGGACTCCTGGTGCTTCTCGCTGACAGTTTTTTCCACAGACGTTTCCGTGGTCCTTCCTCCATTCTTGCTAAAGCCGAGCACCTGTTCAAGAGGCAGATTAGAGTGACCGACGGTATATGTTGGAAGGTTGACTTCTAGTGGCCGAGACGTGCGAAGGTCAGCAATAATCTCCCCACCTGAGATCCTCGCCTTGCGGGCGCGCAGTAAAGTCCCTTCGATTTCGTTATCCACGTCGTGGGTGAGACCGAGCTTATCAGCCATGGTAAGAACAGTAACCTCTTCAGCGGGCAGTGTCGACGAGGGCTGCAACGTGACAGTGTTGGACATGGGCCGGGTGATGGTGACGGCCAGCATGCTGGTTTTCCCAGATTCACTCATCTGCGTCCCCTCCATATCAAAACCTTCTGAGCCCTCGATAAAGACTCCGCCCATCACACGGCCGTCCATCACGCCCTCTCCCATCAGAAGGTCGGGTGCCTTCGTTGAGTCCATCATCTGTGTCTTGGAGGGCATGATGACCTCCAGGTCCTTGTTCATGTCCACCATGATCTTGGATTGGTCTCCGCCCTTCCGCACCACCACCTCCGTGTGGGTCTTGGTAATCAGCTCAGGTGTCGCCATCCCTGGTGAAGGAGGTAGGATGGTGTTCCCAAAGAAGAAGAGATAAGTGCGGAGGTCCTTGACGTACGTGCCGGTAAAGACACTGAAAGTGGTGGCATGGGAGGGACCGTCCTTGATAAACTTGCCTTGCGTCCCAGTCAGCATCACTACCTCGTCCGCCACCGAGCTGGGGCTGAGGGCGGTGTCCTTCAGGCTCACCTGCACGTGTGCTTTTGAGTGGCCATCTGAGGGTTGGCTAAAGAAGGTGCCCTGCACGGGGATGCTGAGGGGAGCTGTGGAGAGGGAGGCAGGGTTTGAGTGAATGTCGCTTGCTGTCTCAATCAATTGGGCATAAGTCCCGTCAATGTGCGTCCGTAAGTATCGTGTGGTGTACAAGGTGGTGGCTGCGTCAGTCACGCGTGTGTTCAGGCTGGAGGAGATCAGCCCCTCCGGCCGGCTATCCCACAGATTGGTTGGGAGGGCGTAGAACACCCTGGAGGAGGTGGAGGTCAGCTGTGTGTAGTGTCCGTCGATGCGGGTCCCGTGGACGCGAGTCACGTACTCGGAGGTCGTGCCAGAGTTGATGAAGGTGTTGACGGTGGAGGTGATGGGGCCTAGGGGACCTTCCTCCCCAATCAACACTCTTCTCAAGCCTTCCACAGGTCGCTGGTCTGTGTCAGTGGTGGGTGGCGTGCGTCAGTGGTGGGTGGTGAGGATGGTGGGGTAGAGGTAAGTGGTGAGGATGGTGGGGTAGTGGATGGTGGGGTAGTGTTGGTTGCGGAGGAGATTAAGGAAGTAATGGTGAGGGTTAAAGTGGTTGTGGAGATAGTGACGGTGGAGCATGAGGGAGAGGGAGGGGGGAGGGGAGGGAGGAAGGAGTAAGGTCCTGTATCTAAAGCTCTGGTTGTTTTATCAGTATGAAACTCATCCAGAATATTGAAAGTGACAGGGAGAAGAAGTGTGTGTGAGTGTGTGTGTGGGGGTGCGTGGGGGGGTGGGTGGGTGTGTGTGTGTGTGTGTGGGTGTGTGGGGGGGGGGGGGGGTGTGTGTGTGTGTGTGGTGAGGGGGGGCGTGTGGGGGGGATGGGTAGGTGTGTGTGTGTGTGTGTTGAGGGGGGGCGTGTGGGGGGGATGGGTAGGTGTGAGTGTGTGTGTCGTGAGGGGGGCGTGTGGGGGATGGGTGTGTGTGTGTGTGTGGGGGGGCGTGTGGGGGATGGGTAGGTGTGTGTGTGTGTGGTGAGGGGGCGTGTGGGGGGGATGGGTAGGTGTGTGTGTGTGTGTGGTGAGGGGGGGCGTGTGGGGGGGATGGGTAGGTGTGTGTGTGTGTGTGGTGAGGGGGGCGTGTGGGGGGGATGGGTAGGTGTGTGTGTGTGTGTGTGTGTGTGTGTGTGTGTGTGTGTGTGTGTGTGTGTGTGTGTGTGTGTGTGTGTGTGTGTGTGTGTGTGTGTGTGTGTGTGTGTGTGTATGTGTGTGTGTGTGTGAATGACATGACAGGACATGGAAGTGGAGATGATCTGACCTGCCCTGCCCCGCCCAGAGCCTTAATTATAAGGCCTCTCGGCGGGTCAGTGGTTGGTCATGAAGACAAAAATAATGAACACAAAAGAAAGCACGCAGCCAGCATGAGGTTTGTTCCCCGACACGACAATATAATGACAGATGTATAGATATTTTACATTACTTATACAAACAAAAGATCAATCGACAGTTAGAAAATAAAAGGAGATGCTGAACAAAAGTTAAGGAACACGGCACCAAAGACATACGGTGCGCAGGGTCAGCGGGGAGCAAGCAATGATTTTTTCCCTCTCATTTCTGCAAACCGTTCAACTAAGCCTTTCTCTCATTGTGCATATAAGAAAAAACTATTGATCTTTAACTGTTCAGTACGAAATATTTACGTGTTTTTCAATTATATACATCAGATTTTGTGGGTTAAAATTTCCAGTGCTTCTGTTAATTACTATTTCACTCCACAGAAATGAATGAGTGAATATATTTGCATTTCAATTATTCAATTATTTGATCAATATAAAGTAACCGGCAGATTCGTGAGGCTGCGTGCTTAGATAGGTCAAGGGAATATTGTATTTTGTCAGTAGTCAATGAATCAATCTGTCAATCAGTCAAGTGTTCTCGTCCATCCTGTCTGGTGTTCAATGTCTGTCAATCAGTCATTAAGCTGTCTCTCTTAACACTAAATGAGTTCACGGGCAAAATAAATAAATAAAAAATAAAAATAAAAAGAGTGAGGCAAAAGTGAAAACAGTGACTGAATCATCGTGCAAAAGAAAAAAATATATAGTTTTGGTAAGAACATAAAAAAAGGCTTAAAAACTGAATCACACAGAATAGACTCAAGTTCAATTCGGTAAAGTTCAACAAAGTCACTGATGGAACCATAAACTTGCTGGTATCGTTAAAATAAAAAAGAGGTATAACGAGATAGATAAAAAGGTAGATAGATAGAGAGAGAGAGAGAGAGAGAGAGAGAGAGAGAGAGAGAGAGAGAGAGAGAGAGAGAGAGAGAGAGAGAGAGAGTAAAAAAAGAAGTATGAGAAAAAAATAGAACGAAAACAAGAAATATAAAAAAAAACATTAAAACTCATAAAATCAAAGTGGAGGAAGAAAAACGAAACGAGTGGGAAGGAAACAGAGAGGATGAAACAGGAAAGAGGAAGACGATGAAGGGGAAGAAGAAGTAGAAGAAACGGGTACCACGAACACTACCTTCAAGCTGCCTCTTCCTCCTTCTCCGTCTCAGCTCCTGCTCCTCGGACACCTCGGGAGGGCAGATGTAGGTGCTCTTATCGATGGACACTGTGGGAGGGGACACCGAGGGAAAAATGAGGTCTTACAGTGTTCGTATGAGCGTGGTGGGTTCTTGTATTCTTCCCTGTGCTGCATGTGGTCTGTGGTGGTGGTGAACGGAAAGTGTGTGTTGTGGCGTGGTAAGGGATTGTGGTGGTGTCTGCCAAGGTATGCAGGTGTGGACATAACAGGTGTGGATTGTGTACCGATAACCAGAAAAAGCGAAGAGAGGAAGAAGTTGAAAGAAAAAGCGAGGATGAAAATTTGGATAGTGGCTACCGTACTTTCTCCCGTGTGTGTGTGTGTGTGTGTGTGTGTGTGTGTGTGTGTGTGTGTGTGTGTGTGTGTGTGTGTGTGTGTGTTGTATGGTAAAGGTGTTCTGCAGGAGTGTGGAGTGGTGCTGTAAAGGAGTGTGGTGGTCTATCCTTCTCTCTCTTTTCCTTTTCTTTCCTACTGATGTATGTGTGCGTGTTGGAGGTGTGTTGCATATGTGGAGTTGTGTTGGTATGCAGGTGTGTGTTTGTAAATGTATAATGTGACTTGCTGTTCAAATATCTATCTATCTATCTATCTATCAATTTATGAGTTTATCTGAATGTGGGTGATCGTGTTTAATTGACCTAATACGTTAAATTAATGTAAAGTATATGGTAGTTGTGGTGATGGTGATGATGGTTATACAAGTGATGATGATGATGATGATGACGATATACTCACACTCATCAGACTCCTCGAGGCAATCTGAGTGACCATCCCCCACCGAGGAGAAGGGGATGCAGCGGGGGAAGCCACAGAGACACTCATGCTGCCACTCCTCGCACACTGGGGGGAAGGGGAGGTGTTAGGAGTGATGCAGGGGTGAAGGGGGAATGGGGTAGGTGATGGGTGACGAAGAGGAAGGGGGAGGTGAATAAGGTGGTGTGGTAAGGCAGTGCTGGGTGTTGAGGTGGTACTGGAGGTGGTGAGGAGGTGTGGGAAGGGGTAAGGAAAGGGGGAGGTGTTAAGGGTGATGCAGGGGTGAAGGAGGGGGTAGGTGATGGGTGACAGAAGGTAAGGGGGATGAATGAGGAAAAGGGGCAGTGTTAGAGTTACGAGATGGCACTGAAGATGGTGAGGGATGGGCAGAAATGGGAGGGATGGGCAGAAATGGGGGAGATGGTGAGGGATTATCGTTCTCAGAGCATAGTATTTACCGGTTTTTGACGCCTAACTATTGCCAAGAAACATCAAGAAATAACTATTTTAACGATAAATAAAAATGAATCTAGTCATTGGGGCCCAGGAGACAGTTTTGAGGTCGGAAGTTGGTAAATATAAGAGGCTGAGTACGACAATCTGGCACCGTTGGGGATGGGATAAGGGTAAGGAGGCTGTGTGGTGCGAGGATAAGAAGAGGGTGAGAGGGGTAAGAGTGACAGACTAAGGGTAAGGTAAGTAAGCTGCCCTTGTCCCTTAGCCTCCTCACTTAAGGGACTATTACGTTGGACAAATTTTCCGTGGATCTTCAGTCAAACCCCGATTTCCGCTGGCGTGGTTCTCATATGTTTCTTGTTATTGGTGATGATGATGATGGTGAGTAATACTGTTGTCCCTCGGTGAAATCTACCGCAGCTTTGGAAGATTGTGGACGCGTCAGAAAACCACGGAAATAAGAGAACCATGCCAGCGGAAATCGTGGTTTGACTGAAGATCCACGGAAAATTTGCCAGTGTAATAGCCCCTTAATACCGTCGTCCTTCGGTGAAATCTACAACAGCCTTGGAAGATTGTGGACATGTCAGAAAACCACGGAAATAAGAGAACCACGCCAGCGGAAATCGTGGTTTGACTGAAGATCCACGGAAATTTTGCCCAGTATGATAGCCCCTTTAAGTGAGGAAGGCAAAGGGACAAGGGGAGCTACTGAACGACGAGGACTTAAGGAACGGTCAAAGAAGAGAGGTTCACAGTAGCGTAGAGGGAGGAAAGAAGTGTGAGAGAGAATTGTAATTATGGAGAGAATGTACGAGAACACGAAAGAGATAAAAGTAAAGAGTGATTAGGCAAGGGGAGCTACTGAACGACGAGGACTTAAGGAACGGTCAAAGAAGAGAGGTTCACAATAGGGTATAGAGAGGAAAGAAGAGAGAGAGAGAATTATAATTATAGAGAGAATGTACGAGAACACGAAAAAGATAAAAGTAAAGAGTGATTAGGCAAGGGGTGCTACTGGACGACGAGGACTTAAGGGACGGTCAAAGAAGAGAGGTTCACAGTAGGGTATAGAGAGGAAAGAAGAGAGAGAGAGAGAATTATAATTATGGAGAGAATGTACGAGAAGAGGAAAAAGAGAAAAATAAAGAGTGATAAGGCAAGTTAAATCAGTGAGGGGGTGATAGGTTTCTTAAGAGGTAAAGAGGAAATGTAATAAAAAAAGGATGATTAAAATAAAAATAAAATAAAAATGAAGGACTGAAGGAAAGATTAATAATTAGTCATCAAGTGAAGAAGTGAGAAAGTGAAAGGAATTGAGAAGGAAAAAGAAGGAACATAAAAAAGAGGAACAAGTGGGTAAAACAACAAAATATAACAAAAAAGAAACCGCAAATTCAAGCAAACAATAAACAAGACTGATCGTAAAATTCACACACAATGAAAAAAAAAAAAAAATAAAACAATAATAAAACCTACCTTCGTCGGACTCGTCGTAGCAGTCTGGCACACCATCCTGCAGAAGGTCTGGCGCCACACAGGCCGATCGGTCCTCACACACGAACCAGCCCTCGCCGCAGCCTGCAAGGGACAAAGCCATTAGGACGACGCACTTCGAATATTTCTACATTCTCTAGTTTGGCTCCAAGCAGTGTCACGCATAAACCACGCCTCTGCCGTGTCTCCTCCACAAAGCTGCGTATGACTTGACTTGGTGTATATAGACTAAGGTTTTCCTCTTCGATTTACTGTTTTGGAGAGAGAAATGAAAAAAAACAACAACCGGAAAGCAAATGAATAGACAATGAGTGTAAGTGAAGAAAGGAAAGCAAACGGAAGAAAATTAAGGACGAAAGGGAAAGAATGGTAGAATGAGGGGCAAATAATTAGACAGAAAAGAAGCGAAGTTATAAAAGCGAACAGAAGAAAAATGCAGAACAAGAGGACGACAACGAATAATAAATGAAAGCAAGTGATTAGACAAAGAAAATGGGAAAGCAAAATAACGAAATAGCCAGAACAAGCAAATAAATCAAAACGGAAACAGAGAGATAGAGGAAAAGATACGACGGAGACCAAAACAGATAAATCAAGATAACAACCGAGGACAAGAAAGCAAACAAGAATAAGAGAAGTTAGGAAATTATGGAAGTAGAAGAAAACAAAACGGAACAGGCGGATAAAGGATGGTTTAATAGGACGGAAAGCAAATGAGACGAAGGAAATAATGGAAAACAGAAGGGCAAATGTGGAAAAGAAAAGCGACAAAAAAGACAATAGAAAAAAAAATAGAGGGCCGGAACAGAAAGCTGGAGGAGGTCAGTATTTAAGTTTGACAAATAAGGAATTACGAAACAAAAAATGGTAAGAAAAAGCAAAAATGACAGGTGCAAGAAGAAGAAGAACAAGAACAAGAACAAGAAGAGGAACAAGAAGAACAAGAACAAGAACAAGAAAAACAAGAATAAGAACAAGAAGAACAAGAGGCACAACAAGTAGAACATGAACAAGAAAAAAAAACAAGAAGAAGCAGAAGAAAAAGAGGAAATGGTGGAAAATAAAGAGGACGGACAGACAAACATTATAAAAAAAAGTACGTGTAAATTTGCAGATGATCGCATTGCATATAAGTAAATTCTGATCAAAGGAGGAACATAAACGGAGACGTATAGACAGACAAACAGACAAACGGAAAGAGACGATTGTGATAGGAAACAAAAGTGACTCTGCAATACCGGTGGGGGGGGAGAGAGAGAGAGAGAGAGAGAGAGAGAGAGAGAGAGAGAGAGAGAGAGAGGAAAAATAATGAAAGTGAGGAGAGAGGGAGTGGGCGACCTTCATACCAAGACAACTCACCTACCTCCTCCTCCTCCTCCTCCTCCTCCTCCAACTTCTGCTCTCCCCCCCTCCCCCCCCCCACCCTCAACACCACTTAAACCACCCATGCAATCTCACTCACTGCCTCTCTGCACCATCACCACAAGCACCACCACCATCATCACCATAATCACCATCACCTTCATCACCAACTCTTGTCATCGGGTGCCACTAAGATCACCATTAGAACAGCCATCATCATCATCATCATCATCATTGAGCTCGTCGTTACCGTCAATAGTTTCTCCATCGTTCTATATCGATCACGGTCACACGGCGTCTCGCATACCACTTTCTTTTCTCGTTTTTGTCTTCTTCTCTCTCTCTCTCTCTCTCTCTCTCTTTAGATTATGTACCTTCGACTCAACTACTTTTTTTTGCTTATAATATCAATTTCCCATTTTTTCACTCTAATAATAATAATAACAATAATAGAAAATGTAATAGTGATAATAATAGTAATCAGGTAAAACGGCAGGTATGGGGTCCGTATTTCCTCTACATTTCCCGTCCACAACAAACAAACATCAAATTATTTAGTATAGCAGACCCATCCTCGGCCACTCCTGTCCCCTCCTCCATAAGTCACGGTTTTCCCTCCCTGTCTCCCTCTCTGGCTTCCTACTTTCTTCCCTCCCTCCTTCCCTCCCTGTCTTCATACTTTCCTCCCTGTCTTCGTACTCTCCTCCCTCCCTTTCTCGTTCCTCACTGTAACATTCCCGAACGTCGGTAATCCGTCTCGAGTTTCTCCGTAACGAGCGTGTCCACCCAAGGGAAAGTTACACACAAGTTGTCCCTCTAATGGAACGTTTTCTCCCGCATGTGTGTAGTCCAACCTTTTTTTAGGGTCACTGTTACATTCCACACCGAGATGAGAACTTTATTGTTATGCCGTGTATGGAAAGGTGTCAATGCTACATTCTACACCGAGATGAGGAGTTATTGTAGATACGTGTGTGGAAAGAAGTCACAGCTACATTCTACACTGAGATGAGGAGTTTATTGTAGATACGTGTGTAGGAAAGAAAGCCAAGCAGGTATACATGTTTCTTTATGGCTACATCAGCTTTATTATCACCAGCAGTATATTGAGGCTATTTCTTTATTTACTTTCAATCTTTCTTGCCACCTCCAACCATAGGAAAATAAAAATAAAAATACATAAATAAAGAATAGCCGACTCGAATTAGTGGCTTATTCTTTTTTTAATTTTCCTTATATCTTTTTCTTTACTTTAGTCTCATTACCAATAAAAGTCTTCGGGAAGCATAACAACTTCCAAACAACAATATAACAACAATAACAACAACAACTATAACAACTACCAAATAACATCAACAAAACTTCCCCTGAACTTTTTTTTTCTAATTAATGAGCTCAGAAAATCGTGAGAAGCATAAGGAAGAGGAAGTGCCACTCGAGGAGAGAGAAAACTCATTATACAGAGAGCTACGCATCGCACGCCGCATTTCACAATGAGCCGGAATCTAATAAATGCTAAGAGGAGAAAGTGCGCCCCCCCCCCCCTCCCCCGTACCCAATACCCTTGCTATACCCACCGCTGAGAATGCCCTGCCCAAAACTATGGTCGGTAAACTTAGACGTACCTGCCTCTCATATCAATTACTTTCAAAGCCAAAAATGGATCAATCAGGTTCTCGTGACTGTTTTCTTAGGTTCTTGGTACAGAGGAAGGGTCAAACTATCACCAGGGTCATTAAACTACCCCTTGAAATGCCTTAAACGCCTATGAAAACCGTGTCTTATATGTGAGCTTTGGGATCGAAATGTTTAAGAATGACCCTGTGCCTCCTTATAGAACGCTCCCTCTCTCTCCCTTCCTCGTCCTCCCCATACCCCTTCCTCTTCTGTTCTCGTCCCCCCTCAAGACACGTATGCCCTAAGGGGTTTCTGCTGCCCCGCACGTTTTCCTATTACCGAAGCACGGAGACTCGGAGGGACCGTCTTGGAGAATGAAAGAAAGAAAACGAAGGGGAAGAAAATGATAGCATAGCCGCTGATGAACAATAGATTCGTTTTCTTTTCAATTAAGGTTTTCTGTAACACTTTTCCTCCTCCTCCTCCTCCTCCTCCTTTTAATCCTCTCTTCGCCCCTCATCGCCATCCCTCACACAACTCTCCTATATCTCCCATCATCCTCTTTCATCTTCTTTGCCTATTCTTCCTTTTTTTTATTTCTCTTCCTAAATTTTTCTTTCCAATTTCTTCACTCTGTTTCTCATCTACTCATCGCCAAACCTCATACACCTTCTATGTTTCAACTTCTGTTATTCTTCCTTCTCCTCTTCCTCCTTCTATTCCTTTTCCTTCCCTTCCATCTCCTCCTGAACAGTCAATGGGAACTTTCTCTTCAATACAACCAGACAGGAAGGAGAAGGAGGAAGAGGAGGAGGAGGAGGAGGAGGAGCTTTCGACGGCCAATTTTTTGCCTGTGTTTAGGTCAACGCAATAAACACTGATATTATGTGTGTGTGTGTGTGTGTGTGTGTGTGTGTGTGTGTTGGTAACCTGCGAAAGAAATGCTTGATAATTTCCGCATAAATAAGATCTAATGAGCACAATAAACGACTTAATGGACCATCAATCATGTTTATCCTCCTAAGGGATTGATGTGTTAGCGAAGGGAATGAAAACGAGAAACAAATAAGGAGAGGATGAGAGAGATATTGAAAAGAGGGATGGAAAATATGGATGCAGAGACAAGAGGAAGTGAAGGAAACGAAATAATTGAGAAACGATACTAGGGAAATAAAAAAATAAAGGATAAATAAGAAAAATGAAGACAACGACAAGGTATTCAAATCAAGAAAAGAAGGGATAAGACAGACATGAAGAAAAAGAGTGAAGGAGAGGGATGAAGAGAAAAACGAAGAAAATAAATGGAAAGAGAAGGATACAAAAAAAA
>NC_066551.1:8401205-8431205 GCF_024679095.1 Eriocheir sinensis
CCCCACCCCACCCCCCTGTCAACTATGGAATCACCGCCCAGGCCTTGTGGAAGTACTGCTGTTTTTGTTTTCTTGTGATCCGTTTTGCTATATTTCGTAACGAAGGAGGGGAAGAAGACGAAAGTGAGGAAGAAAAAGAAAGAAATAGAAAGGAGGAGAGATAAAAAGAGACAGAGAGAACTAGAGAATAAAAATATGAAGAAAAAAGAAAGTAGAGAATAACCATAAGAAAGATTGACACAGAAAGAGAAAGGAGGGAAGAAAAAGAGAAAGAACAAATCAAAGCCCAGAGATATCTAAAGAAGGGAGAGAGAAAGGAAGGATAAAGGGAGAAAAGTAAAGAATGGAGAGAGAGAGAGAGAGAGAGAGAGAGAGAGAGAGAGAGAGAGAACGGAGAGAAAAGACAGGGAGGAAGGGAGGGAGAGAACATTAGCAATCTACCCTTAGGTAAACTTTCTCTTCCTCCCTCCCTCCCTCCCTCCCTTCTAAGCCGGGACGTTACGATCTCTCTCCCTCTCTCCCTCCCTCACTCCCTCCCTAACTCCCCCTTTCCCTCCCCCCTCCCTCTGTCTCTCCCACATATCATCCGCCTCATCTGTAGAAAATTGCAAAAATAATAATAATAATAATAATATCCGTGAGATCGAAGGTAATGTGATTAATAAGATTCATCCTTAGCGTTCCCTCGTCTTAATTAATGGCACTGCTCTCTCTCTCTCTCTCTCTCTCTCTCTCACATAACAGGAATGACAGTGAACAAAGGATGCTATTCAATTGATGCAAAAACTAATTAATTAACTTCACAAAGCAAAATACAAAGGATGCACAATAATAGCAGCAGCATCAGTATAATAATAATAATAATAATAATAATAATAATAATAATAATAATAATAATAATAATAATAATAATAATAATTAAAACAGTAACGGCAATGACAATATAAAAAAAGTAACACCAATAGACTATCAATCAATCACAACTCCTCCTCCTCCTCTTCCTCCTCCTCCTCCTCCAAAATAACAGCTTGGAAAGGGTGAGAAGGGTGAAAAAATAATGATGCAAAAGGGTGAATAGGGTGCAGGGAGCAGAGCAGGAAAAGGGCAGGTGGGGAGGGGGGATGTTAGGGGGTAATGTAGGGAGAGGGATGTGGTGCGGGGTGTGACAGGAGGATGTAGTGGGAGATGACATGAGTGTGGGACAAGAATCAGAATAGGAGAGGTGTGGAGGGCATGGTAGGGGGATGTTGCATTAGGGGGTATGAGAGAAGGAAGATGTGCTGGGGTGTATAGCAAGAGTAGGAGATGGGGAAGGTGCAGGAGGGTGTGAAGGAAGAAGGGTATGAAGATATGGAAGGGGAAGGGGTAGAGAGATGTGAAGGAAGAGGGAAGGGTATGAAAGGGGAAGAGGCAAGAAGATGTGAAGGAAGAAGGGAATGGAGGTTTGAAATGAGGGAAGGGGCCGCAAGATATGGGAGAAGATGGGAATGGAAATGTGGAAGGGGGAAGAGAGAGGAAGATGTGAAGGAAGGAGAAAATGAAGGTGTGGAAGGGGGAAGGGGGAGGAAATGTGAAGGAAGGAAGAAGGAAGGGTATGAAAGGGGAAAAGAGGAAGGAAGATGTGAAGGAAGAAGGGTGAGGAGATGTGGAAGGGGGAAGAGGGAGGAAAATGTGAAGGAAGGAGAGAATGAAGGTGTGGAAGGGGGATGGGGAGGAAGATGTGAAAGAAGAGGGGTGATAAGATGAAGAAGGGGGAAGGAAAGCAAGATGAGAGGGAAGGAAGAAAGGGATGGAGGTGTGGAAGGGAGGATGAGGCAAAGATTTATGAAGGAGAAAGGGCAGAGGAGTTTGGAAGGGGGGAGGGTAACAGGGGAGACAGCAGGGGGGAAGCAGGGGGGAGTGTCAGGCCGGGGCAGGAGGCAACACTGCTTCCTGTTTTCACTCTTGTTGACAAATGTTATTCCTTAATCAAATCAAGACACAAATTACCTTAATGAAAAAGACCTCACCTTGTAATTACGTGGTTTTTTTATTTTATTTAATGCGTCTGTGATTGTTGTCTTGTGTAGCTTTCCCGGAAGGTTTAATTAAAGGCTCCCAGGTGATTAGACTAAACAGGTGTGTGTGTGTGTGTGTGTGTGTGTGTGTGTGTGTGTGTGTGTGTGTGTGTGTGTGTGTGTGTGTTCTTTTGGTCTTGTATATCACTCTGATTCGTATGTTCGTTACGTTTTCTCTTACACTATCATTTTTTAGCTTTCTCAAGTCTCTCTCTCTCTCTCTCTCTCTCTCTCTCTCTCTCTCTCTCTCTCTCACTCCCCCCCCCCCCCCCCAAAGGCCTAGTAATAGTCTGACAATGCGAAAAAACACACATGAAAACTCGACTCCTTTGTGCCCTTGGGAAATATTTGCCGTGAGAACCGAACTTCTATTTTCTAAACATACTTTTACAAGGAACATAAAAACCACAAACACATGCACATAACAAGCTGAAACAACATCGTAAAGAATCAACCTTGCATTTACTCCACTTTTATACCTCCAATGAGTCTAATCCATAACATAGCCTATATAACCCACACACCAGACAAACTACTCTCTCTATCCTCTTCCCACAACTCTCAGACACACAGTTACACACATAGTTCTCTCTTCGTGCACAACCCCGCCCTTTCTCCCCTTCACAGACCATTTTCCCATCCCGTGAGCTCTCCATAGACCCCCTAACTATCCCCAACGCACACGAGTCACGTTAGCCTTTCCACCACAACCACAGACACGCATTTCTTCCCCTAATAAGCCAGGGTCATTTAGTTCGTAGTTAGTGAGTATGTTTGTGAATCCCGCCTCAGGGTCAATATTCTCAAACATTTCGGAGCTTCCACACACACATTTAATAGGGTTTTCGTGGAGGGCGTGGGTGTTTCCATGGCAATAAAGTGTCTTAAGTAAAGAACCACAACCACAGTCACGGATTTCTTCCATAACCAAAGGTCAATATTCTCAAACATTTCGGAGCTTCCACACCCACATTTAATAGGGTTTTCGTAGAGGGCGTGGGTGTTTCCATGGCTACAAAGTGTCATGAGCCAAGCAATAGTCTGACAATGTAAAAAAACACGCATGAAAACTCGACTCCTTTGTGGCCTTGGGAAATATTTGCCGTGAGAACCGAAGGCATTTGAGCATATGGGTCTGGCAGTTCCCCTTTTCAGCTTTCCAAATACCTAACAAGTCCCAACACGCGTCACATTAGCTTTCCCGCCCTAACCATAGTCCCGCCTTTCCTTCCCCCTGAGCCTGTTCCCCTTCTACTCAGCTTTCCACAGATCTTCCTTACGAGACCTAACACACACACGAGCCATAAGTCTTCCCGTCCTAGCCACAGCCCCGCCCTTCCTCCCCTCGCAGCCCAGTTCCCCTTTCCGTCGACGCCCGCGGCCCAAGTTGCGTTTTCTCCTTCAGGAAACGGGAACAGGAGAGGCACGTCCGTTTTCTATCTGCAAGGGAGACTAAGGAGAACGTGGTGTGGTTGCCGACGTCCGTATATTACTCTCTCTCTCTCTCTCTCTCTCTCTCTCTCTCTCTCTCTCTCTCTCTCTAACACGGTATTATTTTCACTACCACTCGCTCCTTTCTCCCTCGCTGGTCTAGATTCCTCGAGTTTATTTCCTGGTTCCTCATTTTCCTCTCGGCAATAGTTTCGTTCATACGGTAATTTGATCTTTCTTTTTTTATTTTTTTTTGAGGGGGGGGGAGGGCTGCGTTCATTCCTTTCACAACTTGATCTTTGCCTTCAATCACTTTTTTTTTGTGTTTAGTCTTATTTAATTAAACATGCACTTGGACCTTTTTTTGATAGCTTTAATATTATTCTCTTCAGGTCTTATTCAATCTATTTTTTTTAACCCAAAGGTAAGTCCAGGTGTTTCTAATTTCGGCGAGATTAAATTGTGATCGCAATATTCGATAAACATTAAAATATTCCTCATTTTATATCCATTTTATATCCCCCCCTCTCATGTGGGGGGGGGCTCCACTCACACAGCTCTTCTGGACAGAGTGGAGGCTAAGGCTCTTCGTCTCATCAGCTCTCCTCCTCATACTGATAGTCTTCTACCTCTTAAATTCCGCCGCAATGTTGCCTCTCTTTCTGTCTTCTATCGATATTTCCACGCTGCCTGCTCTTCTGAACTTGCTAACTGCATGCCTCCCCCCCTCCCACGGCCCCGCTGCACTCGACTTTCTACTCATGCTCATCCCTATACTGTCCAAACCCCTTATGCAAGAGTTAACCAGCATCTTCACTCTTTCATCCCTCACGCTGGTAAACTCTGGAACAATCTTCCTTCATCTATATTTCCTCCTGCCTACGACTTGAACTCTTTCAAGAGGAGGGTATCAGGACATCTCTCCTCCCGTATTTGATCTTGCTTTCGGCCACCTCTTTTGTTTCTTTTTTAGGAGCAGCGAGTAGCGGGCTTTTTTTTTTATTATTGTTTTCTTTTTTGTGTGTGCCCTTGAGCTGCCTCCTTTGTTGTAAAAAAAAAATTGCCATTGTGTCAGTTTTTCTTCATTGTATCGAGTATAGAAGAAGCAAAAATAGAAGAAGTAGAAACAGAAGATGAAGGAGAAGTAAACGAAAAAGAAAAGAACAAGAAATACGACAAGAACAAGACGAACAAAAACACGAAAAGAAGACACAAAGGAAAGATGATGATGGTTTAAAATGAAGCGCGAGGAACGAGGCGAGTCCAGTAAACCAAAACAAATGAACTATAAATTTTGTGGTAAGTCGATGGTTTGGAGGCTAGTAAGTAAAACATAAAAGTCGAGTTTTCTCCTCCCTTCCCTGTACTCTGATTCACGGCGAACCGGATAGAAAGCATCGGTAGCATGTCCGGCCCGAAGCTGCCCCCACCAGTGCTATCATTACCACCACCATCACTCTCTGCCACCACTGCTATCACCGCCACCACCTCCACCACTCTGTTCCTATCACCAGTCACCGCCACACCAAACAAACACATCCGCCGTCTTCACCAAATACGAATTCATGTTCTACTACTTGTTACTATTCTTTCTGTTTTTTTTCATTACTACTACTACTACTACTACTACTACTACTACTGCTGCTGCTGCTGCTGCTACTCCTATCACTATTGCAGGACCTGGAACCACCCGGCAACTGCATCAACCCTTTCCAGTAAATGAGAAACTCTAGATAACCTTCATTTAACCGCAGAAGGTGACCCTGTCTGGCTGCAGGAGGTCATTGCCAGACACTTCTATAGGATGAAGGGCGAGGAGGAGGAGGAGGAGGAAGAGGAGGAGAGAAGGGGAGGAGGACAAGTGAAGAGTGGAAGAAAAACTGGTTATCCGGCTAATAATGAAAGAGGAGAAGGGAGATGGGTATATGGATGGATGGGAAGGGAAGGGAAGGGACGGGAAGGGGAAGGTGAGGGCAGCGGAGAGGGGGGATGTGTCCTCGAGGAAGGTCAGGTTAGGTTACGCCAAGGTCCGGTTTGACTGCAGTCTTTGCTGCATGAATCAGTCGATCAGTCAGTCAGTCAATCGGTCAGTCAGTCAGTCAGTCGGTCATATAGTCAGTCACGTGAGCAAACAATGAGCATTTCAATTATCAGGAAGTTATTTTTAGTACCATTTTATCAGTCAGTCAAGGAGTGAAACTGTCAGACAATTACGATAAGTAGGTCGACGTTAGGCAGGTTTTTGTTAATTAATGTGAGAAGACCTTTACCCGTCTTGAGTTAGCTGCATAAGGCACTTTGGCTGAGGATACATATCATTAGTCAGTCAGTCAGTCAGCCAGCCAGCCACTCAGCTTATCAGTCAGTTAGTCAGTCAGTCAGTCAGCCAGCCAGCCACTCAGCTTATCAGTCAGTTAGTCAGTCAGTCAGAGTAGGTCAATCAGTTAGTCAATCAGATAGTCAGTCAGTCAGCTCAGCCACTCAGCTAGTCAGTTAGTCAGCCAGTCATCAAGGCCATATGACTCAGCTTATCAGTCAGTTAGTCAGTCAGTCAACCAGCCAGCTTATTAGTTCAGTTAGTCAGTCAGTCAGTCAATAGCCAGCCAGTAAGTCAGTGAGTCAGTTAACCAGAGTAAGTCAGCCAGTCAGTCAGTCAGTTAGTTAGCCAGTCAGTCGGTCAGTCAGTTGGAAGTAAAAGTCAAAGAGTCAACCTTATTCCCCCAGAAGGTCAGCCGGTGTTAGTTAATCAGGATACAGTGCCCCGGTAGCCAGTCTCGACGGGAAACTTCGGAGCACTAATTTCGTCACCCAGTACCCGGCGCCCCACCACGACCGTCGGGGGTACGAGTGGACTAGTACGCCGAGGCCAGCAGCAACCCGTCAGCAGCCAAGATTAGGTCAAGACGGCTAAAAATAGGACACGGTTCACTCAGCAACGAAGTCAGTGAGAAAGTACGATTTTGACAGTTAACCCACCCGTCAGTTCGTCAAAATCCGGCATAATAACCAGTCAGCAAGCTTGACTTGACTTGACAAGCAAGATTTGACTCTTCAAGAGGAGAGGAGTATCACCTCTCCTCTCCCTTTTAACTGACTCTTTTTTCCTTTTCCTTCTTTTGGATTTTTTTTAGGAGCGAGTTTTTTTTTTTTTTTGTGCCGTTTTGTGTTTTACTTTTTTTTAAAATAAAAAAAAAAAAAATAAAAAAAAGTCAGCAGGTGGTCACAGTGCTGCTATTGGTGGTGTTGCTGACGCGGCGAACCGGTCAGGCGGCGCGGGTCAGTCAGCCTTTCCCCCCAACCCCCTTCCCCTCCTCCTCCACAACCACCACCACCACCACAGCCGCCGCCGCCGCCGCCCCGGAGGCTGCAGCGGCGGCGGGATGTGGGTCAAACGACTTCCTGTTTTCACTTTTGTGGGACAGACGACCTGAAAGAAGTGGTCATCCGCCCCTACCTGCCCTGCCACCCCTTGCCCCCCCTTCCCATACTTGTTCATCGCCTCCCCTCCCCCCCTTAACCTTGCCTATATATACATACATCCCACTCCTACCTGACCTAGCGCCTGATATGAATCCCTGCCATTTCCCATCCCTGCCTCCCTCCCTCTCCCTCCTCCTACATCTCCCCGCCTATATATCATCTCCTTACGTGACCCAGCACCTGCTCTTCATGAATCCCTGACAATTCCCATCCCTGTCTCCCTCCCTGCTCCCTTCCCTCCCCCTCCCTTTGCATCACTCGTTGCCGCGCCCTCCCCCCCCTCTTAACCTGTCATACACCCGCTCTGATTCCCCGTCTGACTCCACTCCTTATCTCACATTACACGCCTCCCTTCCTCCCTCCTGCCTCCCTTCTAATGCTTTTCATACTTCTCCTCCATAGCCTCCATACCTTGCCAGCCTCCCTTTCTCCCTCCTCCCCCCGTCACTCCCTATCTCTTAAATTGCTGACATTGTTTAAAAAGCTGAATTGACACTAACCTTTGTAATGTGTTTCGCGTCTCCCCTAACACACCTACACACCTGACGTGCAACATATCATTAACCCACACACCTGTATTCCTCGCATTCCGCCACCACCTTACCTGTTCTCATTAATTATCCGTCCGTATCAGAACTAATCATTACCTACTTATATTCCCACACACACCTGGTATTTTTTTCTTCCATCCAAACCACTCCATGCCACTCTCTTCTCACACCTGTGTTTTGGGTTACCTGTGATCTTAACCACATGTCCAGCTTACGCTATCAGAACACCTCACACACCTGTTTTCACACCTGTCCTTTTAATTAACACCTTTACACTTTTATGCCATGCCCACACACCTCCGTAGATCATTTTACACACACACACACACACACACACACACACACACACACACACACACACACACACACACACACACACACACACACACACACACACACATTTTACACCTATCTCCCATACATCACACAATTCAAGCTTTCCTCTCAGCCCTTCCTCTCCTCCCACCTCCTCCCTCACAGTCTCCTTCGTTGCCAAGTGGAGTTGCAGCCTTTCCGCCTCCCTTCCCCCATTCCTCCATCCACCCACCTCCCCCTGAGCACCTGTCACCCGATCCCTCACCCACCTGACGCCACGAATTTCACCTCCTCTCCCCCTATCACCACCACTACCACAGGGGGACCAACTATAAGTGGGTTTTGCAGAAGTGGGGAAGGAAGGGGAAGAAGATGAGTGCAAAAATGTGGGTGGAGTGAGACTGTATTTACTCTTATTTGTTTTCTAAGTGTTTGTGTGCATGTGTGCGTATGTTCATATATCTTTCCTCCTTTCAGTACTCTTTATCAAGGTGCTAGTCTGTCTGTCTGTCTGTCTTAATCTATCTTTCTATCTATCTATCTGTCTACATTTTTCTCTCAATACCTAAATATCTATCTATCTATCTATTTACCTGCATTTCTTCATTTCTCTCACTACCTAAATATCTATCTCTCCAACTCTCTCTACCTCCTTTTTTGTCGCTTCTCATCTCATCTCATTTCATCTCATGTCATCTCCCCATCCCTGCCTTAATTCCTCTCTTCACCTCCTTCACGCCGGGCTGCCAAAGCTAACACAGTCTCGTTACGCCTTGGTCCGTGAGTCACGTCTGAGTCACGTTCGAGTCACCTGCAGCGGCTGACCTGACCACCGTGCCGCAGAGGTCACGGTCCACCTCTCCTGACCCAGAGGCTGCAGGGGGTGAGAGAGAGAAAGAGAGCGAGAGAGAGAGAGAGAGAGAGAGAGAGAGAGAGAGAGAGAGAGAGAGAGAGAGAGAGAGAGAGAGAGAAAAAAAAAATTGCAAAGGGGTGGAGTAAGAATGTAAGAGGATTAACGGACATTATGTGGAAGCTTATCAAATGACGTCATCTCTCTCTCTCTCTCTCTCTCTCTCTCTCTCTCTCTCTCTCTCTCTCTCTCTCTCGCTTTCTCCTCCCTGTCCCTTTCTCTCTTGGCCAGAAAACCACAAACGACGGCAAATCATTGAGAAACTCCCTCAGACTCCCTGGTCACTCACACAGGACCCGCCCTCTGCCTAACTCCTTGCCTTTCCTCACTTTTCCTCCTCCTCCTCCTCCTAATCCTCCTCTTTCCTCAATTTTACTCCTATTCAAACCTCCGCTTAATCCTTCCTCTCTCTTCCTCTTTTTCGCTTCCTCCTTGTTTTGTTTTTTTTGTTTGTTTGTTTCTCGTATTCCTTCATCAGTAATATTTCTTCTGTTTTCTTCACCATTACCTAACTTAGTACATTTTCACAATACTCTCTCTCTCTCTCTCTCTCTCTCTCTCTCAACCACAAGAAAGGTAGTGTCCAGTTATATAAAGAAAAAAAATATTACCGATAACAAATCACGACTAAAGGGGAAAAAAATAGACAAAAAAAACATGCTTTGTCAGAAATGAACTTTGATTTTTTATTTTTTTTATTTTTTTGGTTGAACGAGTAAAAGTGATGCCGGTGAAAGATGGCGGAGTGAGAGTGACGAACGTTGTGATAGGAACAGCGGGGGGAAAGAAATAACCGTTTACTCACGTCCACACACACACACACACACACACACACACACACACACACACACACACACACACACACACACACACACACACACACACACACACACACACACACACCCCGCCATGAAACTGAGCCTTATTAACACACTCACACGTACACAAAGAAAGAGACAAAAAAAGAGACAAAATAAACCGATTCAGAAATGTGTCACGAACTTGAACAAAAAATAAAAGCTTTTGTCATGATTTTATAACTTTACTGAGAAAATAATTGTTTGGAGAAATGCTCGTCCAAAATGGTTATAAGGGAACCACTCGTCCAAATATGGCTTATGGTTGGCTTTTGTAAGAATATTTGGATTATACTTAAGGTTAATTCGTAAAGTCGCGAATGAAGTAGTAGTAGTAGAAGTAGTAGTAGTAGTAGAAGTTGTTGTTGTTGTTGTTGTTGTTGTTGTTGAAGAAAAAAATATTCATAATAGTAAAAGTTAATAGAGGAATAAGAACAATATCGATAATAATGATGATGATATAATAATAATAATAATAATAATAATAATAATAATAATAATAATAATAATAATAATAATAATAATAATAATAATAATAATAATAATAATAATAATAATAATAATAATGACAATAATAATAATAATAATAGCAAAACGATACTAATAATAATGATGACAACTACGATAAAAAAAAACAGCACCAGGCACGCTAACAAACAGGCTGCTTCAGGAGGTGCCGCGGGAGTGACGTCAGAATCATACCTATTAAAAGGCGCCTCGTCCCTCTCACGCCTCACCTGCCGCCCTCCTTACCTGTCGGGGGAGAAAAGAAGCAATTAGAAGATGTCCACGGTAATGAAAATAGTAGTAAAAGTTGTAATGGTAGTAGTAGGAGTAGTAGTAGTAGTAGTAGTAGTAGTCATAGAAGTAATAGTGTTTGAAGTAAAAATAGTAGTAGTAGTAGTAGATTAGGGAGGAGGTGTACCCGTATTAACAATGAAAATATTAACAATAATAACAATGATAACATAAATAATAACAATAGCAACACCAACAACAATAACACAACTCCCTTCAACACTTGCACACATTAATGAACAAAAACTCCACCTGTCTCCCTCCAGCCAATCACCTCCCTCATCTGATCTCACCTTTGCCACGCCCTTACACGGTCAGGCCGGCGAGTCACAAGGTCACCCACAAAACCAGGTCAAAGGTCACGGAGACAGACATAGAGACAGAGCAAAAGAGGTCATAAAGAGGGAGATGGGAAAAGAAAAAAAAAGATAAGTGAAATAAAAGTTTGATCTCTTGACAATGGTGCTAAGAAAAAGAGACAGAGAGAGAAAGGAGGGGAAGAAGAAGGAGAGAGATGGCCTTGATGGGGGGAAAATGGAGGTAGCGGAGAGAAATAAAGGAAGCAGAGAAAAGGTCAAAGTGGTCACCTGAGTTTGGAGGGAAATATCTTAGGTCAACCCTGATACACTGGTGCCACGTCTCCTGCAACGTTGCCATCACTTAATTTCCCTTCCGACTGATCCTTTTAGTCTTTTTTTTATGTTAATTTTATATTATTTTCATGTGGAATGTTTGTGGGAGCGAGTTGTCTGCGTGTTATTGTTTGCTTTCTTGTCAAATTAGTGTTGCTTAAAGGTTACTGACTAAAGGAAACAAGTGGACGAACTGGGAGGAGAAGGAGGAGGAGGAGGAGGAGTTGACGGCACTGGCACCACAGAGAAGTCATGGCGCGTGTTACCTGTTCTGCACACACACACACACACACACACACACACACACACACACACACTTTCTTCCTTAAGTGTCCATTGGTGAGTGTCTAAATAACTGTTCGCGGCGTCCACCAGGAGCCGGCCAGCCTTGAGGAGGAGGAGGAAATAATTATATAACGAAGAAAAAAGTAAATTCATTGATTATTTTTTTCCGAGATTAAGAAGATACGGCAGGCCCATGGAGCGTTATAACATACAAACATACATACATACATACATACATACATACATACACGCCTACATACAAGGGCAGACATACATACAGGAAACGAAACAAATAAACACAAACACGAAGTCATGACAATAGAAAGAAAATATAAATAAATAAAAACTTAGTCAGAAAAAAAAAGAAAACATGCATTACCGAAGAAAAAAATAAAAAAGGTAAATGTCCAAAAATAAACGTAAAAAATAAAGAGGTAAATGTCCAAAAATTAATGTAAAAAGCCAAAAAAACAGTAAAAGTTGAAAGCCTAAAAAAAAAATCACACGCACCAAAAAGTAAGAAAGAGAAAGGAAAGTAAACAGCTCCTGTGGGGAGGGAGGAGCATTCCTTTACGAGGGAGAGACGGAAGTAGGACTCCACCCTGCCTCCCTCCCTGCCACCCCCACCCCCCGCCTCCCTTTCTCTCCCAAAAAGGTGAGGGGGAGTGGAGGAAGACAAACGAGGGGGATGAAGGGAAAATTATACACCAAGCCCCAAAAGATGGAGATCACAATATCAACCCGGACGCTGAAACATGAAGATACACTTAGAAAGAGAGCAGATAAGCAGACACACAGACAAACAAACAAACAAATAGTCACAGACACAGACAGGCAGGCAAGCAGACAGACAGAGAGGCAGATGAATATATATGGATACATAGACACATACAGAAAACATGCATGGGAACAGACAGAAAAAAAACAAAGACAGACAGACAGACATACACACACAGACAGACATAGAAAAGCAAACATACAGACAGACAGACCTCCAGACAGACTGAGAGACAAACAGACAGACAGACAGACAGACACAGAAAAAAAACAAAGACAGACAGACAGACATACACACACAGACAGACATAGAAAAGCAAACATACAGACAGACAGACACCCGGACAGACTGAGAGACAAACAGACAGACAGACAGACAGACACAGAAAAAAAAACACAGACAGACAGACACTCAGGTAGACTAACAGACAGATAGACAGACAGACAGATCAGGAAACATGCTTATATAGATCCATACAGTAGACATACAAAAACAGAAAAAAATACAACAAACAGATAAACAGACACACAGACAGATAGATCATTCAAAGTAACAAGATAGACAGACAGAAACACAGACATCCTCCACTCAAACGAACACACGCACACACAGACAGGCAAACAGGTCGAAGCAGACAAGAGGAAAAAAAAAACAGAACCGGTAGATAATTACAGGTGAGCAAGAAGATATAAAGGTAGAGAGATTTTCCTAATAAGAGGGTGGGGAAAGAGGTACACAGACGAGGGACAAAAAAAGAGAAAGAACATAAAAGAGAGTGGAGCAGAACAGCCAGGTGTCATAGGTAGGTAGGTAAGTGGACAGGTAGGTAGAAAGGTATGCCAGTCAATCAGCAGGTAAAGAAGACAGGTAAGTAGGAGAGCAGTAAAGGTCAGCAGAAGTGTTAGGAAAGGTCAGAGGCAGAGAGAGAGAGAGAGAGAGAGAGAGAGAGAGAGAGAGAGAGAGAGAGAGAGAGAGAGAGAGAGAGAGAGAGAGAAGGAAGGGAAAAATAACTCGCAAGACAGGTTACGAGGGAGCCAGGGAGAGAAAGATAGAAGAGAGAAAGAAAGAGGAGAGGAAACAGGAGACAGGAGAAGAATGCAGAGAGAGAGAAAGCCAAGTAGAAGTGGCAAGCAGACAGCCAGAGATAGAAAAGAGAGAAAGAGAGAGAGAGAAGGAGAGGAAAGAGGAGACAGGAGGAGAATGCAGAGAGAGAGAAAGCCAAGAAGAAGTGGCAAGCAGACAGCCAGAGAGAGAAAAGAGAGAAAGAGAGAGAGGGAGAAGGAGAGGAAAAAGGAGACAGGAGGAGAATGCAGAGAGAGAGAGAAAGGGAAGCAGCAGAGGCAAGCAGACAGCAGGCAAGGACAACCCACCACCGAGTATGCAAGAAAGCAGACAGCCGCTTCCTCCTCCTCCTCCTCCTCCCCATCCCACACCTCGGGGCACGCTCTCAAGGGCATGGAGTTAACTGGACACGCGTTGCTCATAGGATACAAGGGCGTGGTATCCAACTTCTCATGCGGGGCCCTCCTCCTCTTCCTCCTCCTCCTCCTCCTTGGGGCAGCGTCTAGGTGAGTCAAGTTAGGGAGGACGAGGTCGTTATGATGCTGGACTAGAGGGAGATGACCTGTTGATTGATATCTCTCTCTCTCTCTCTCTCTCTCTCTCTCTCTCTCTCTCTCTCTCTCTCTCTCTCTCTCTCTCTCTCTCTCTCTCTCTATATCTAACTGTCTATCCATCTATCTACATATCTATCTATCCAGCTATCTATCTGTCTATTTATCTGTGTATCTATCTATCTATTTACTTATCTGTCGTATCTAGCAAGTCACTGTTATTAACGTATAAACAAACAAAAAATAAGGAAGAGGAAGACAAAATCGAAACATTTATGTCCCCCCCCAAAAAAAAAAAAACATGTTCACGATTAGGCCTACACATTTCTTTTTCGCTTCTCAATACTACAAATCTCAGACCCACACAAAAAAAGAGGAATTATAAGTAGCTAACAAAAAACAAGAGTTGACAAAAGGCTAACAAAAAAATAGGGATTATAAGTGACCAACAAAACAAGCTGATAAATAACTAACAAAAAAAAGGGGGAGAACTTACATGAGGTCCGCAAAAACAAACAACAAACAAAACAAAACAAAGAAAGAAAACGTATCGCCAGTCCTGAGTCCAGTAAAGGGAACACGACGAAGCGAACTTTCACACAAATGCCCATAAGAAATCATTATTAAGTTCTCTGGGTTGAGTTTCAGGGTCAGGCGTCGTGAGGGCGGGGCGTGAGAGAGGCGTGGGAGAGGAGAGACAGCTGTGGAGGAGAGGTGGAGTGTGTTGAAGACAATGGAGAAGGGGTGGAGGGGTGAGGGATGGGTATGTGAGGAAAGGCGAAGGAAGGAGGGAGGAAAAGGCAGTGAGGGTGGACTGAAGAAGGCATGGGGAAAGTGATGAAGATGAAATAGAAGTTAGGGAATAAAACAGAAAGATGAGAAGATTAGAAATGCGAGATGGATGTGTGAGAATGGAAGAAAGGGAAGAAGAAGGGAAGATGAAGGGATGAAAGGAAGACGAAGGGGGTGAAGGAGAGGGGAGACTAGTGGAATCTGAAGGTGGGACAGGAGAAGATGAAAGATTGAAAAGAAGGAAGGAAGAAGGGGTGGCAAGAGGGGGAGACTTGTAGAGAATGATGGAAGCGTGAAAATAGAGGAAGGGATACAAAGAGGGGAAGATGAAGGAATGAGAGGAAGACGAAGGGGGTGAAAGAAGGGGGAGACTAGTGGAATTTAATGAGGATGTGAGAGAGGGGAAAATGAAGGGATGAAAAAAAAGGAAGGAAGAAGGGAAGGAAAGAAGGAGAAGACTTGTAGAAGATGATGAAAGCTTGAGAATCGAAGAAAGGAATACAAATAAGGGAAAATGAAGGAATGAAAAAAAGACGAAAGAGGTGGAAGAAGAGGGAAACTAGTTGAATCTGAAGGTGTGGCAGGAGAAGATAAAGGGGTGAAAGGAAAAAAAGAAGAGGTGGAAGAAGGGGAAGACAAGGACAGGAACTTAGGAACAAAAAGATGATGATGGAGTAACAAGAAAAAAAAGACAGTTGAGGGGAGTGGGAAAAAGTGAGGGGTGGGAGGAGGGGAAGATGAAGGAGTTGAAAAGAGGGGAGAGAGAAAAGTGAAAAGGTAGATGGGAGTATGGGAAGAGAAGTCGGAGGAATTAAAAAAAAAATAGTAAGAGATATGGAAAGGAATGAGAAATGAATGAGAACGTAGAATGAGGCGTAGAAGGGAGAGATGAAGGGGTTATGAGGAGGCAAGAAGAAGAAGAAGGGGCAAGAAGGTAGATGGATGTCTGAGAAGGGAAGATGGAGGAGAGAAAAAATAGTAGCAAGAGATATGGAAGGGAAGATGGATGGATGAGAAAGTAGAAGGTGTGGAAGGCAAAGATGGAGGGGTTATGAGGAGGCAGGAAGAAGGTGGATGGACGCGTGAGAAGGGAAGACGGAGGAAAGAAAAAAAAAAGTAGGAAGAGATATGGAAGAGAAGATGGATGGATGAAAAAGTAGCATGAAGGGTAGGAGAGAAAGATGGAGGGGTGGAAAGGTAAATGGGGGTGAGGGAGGAGCAAGTGGAGGGGTGAAAAGTAGCAAGAAATAAAGAAGGAAAAGTAGAGAAAAAAAAAAAAGTGTTTGAGGTGTAGGAGTAAAAGATGGAGGGGTGGAAGGGTAACTAAGGGATGTGGAAGGGAGGTGTGTGAGGGGGGGGGGGGGGTAAGATGGAGTGGCATAGTCGTAACTCCTCCCCCCCCCTCCTATGTCAAGCTGGCAACAACAACCCCCCCCCCCCCCCCCCCCCCCCCTTCATTCCTGACCCATTACTAACACCACAACAGGGCTTCTTGCAAGGGCGTGTGGTGGTGGTGGTGGTGGTGGTGATGTGGCGCAACCAGTCCACGCCCATACACCCTGCCTTGTCCACCTCCACCTCCACCTCCACCACTACGCCGCCACACCCACCACCACCCACGTACATCCACCACCACCACTACACCTTATGATTCATTCTGGCAAATCCACCTTTTTTTTCCACTTCACGGAGCCCATCTGCACCTTCAATCAACTCCATCCATACCCCTCCACATCGACTTCCACTACCCCCCTATACCGTAAGATCCACTATGGTAATTCCACTTCTTCTTCACTCCTCTTCCACCCACACTCATTTATACATCATCATACTCACCTCTTCCACATGAACACCACTCGTCCACCTTCACTTCACTCCACATGCATTACCTATTCTCCTATCAACTGCGATCCACCTAACCATTTACACCATTCCATGTACTCTACACTCCACCTCTCCACACATGCACACACACACACACACATCATATCCACTAGGACTCAACTTCACTCCACATCTTCCACATATGCCCCTATTAACTGCAATGCCACCCTTCTACCACAATACCATCATCGTCCACATTCCACTCTTAAACTAGACACCACACCCATATCCCAACATACCTAGATCCACCTCCACCTCACTCCCCCCCTCCACTGCAATGCTCCCCATCCCCCCCTCTCTCATCCACTTATCATGAACATCACCCACTCCATCACACGCCAGGCATACCACCACACCCGCACCACACCCATACCACACCCTCCTCCACCTCTGCTCCACACCCTTGGCCACACCCTCCCTTGGCAAGCCCCTCAGCTCCACTTAACGACGCAATCACAGATACATCCTTCTACCCATCCCACCCATCCCACGGCCTTGACACACCCTATTCGAGACATCCTCAGTCCATATCCTGACACATCCTTATCTTCCATCTTTATTCCTTTCCCATGCTTCCTATTCCTTCCTATCCCTCCCTATCCATCCTTCATCCGGTTCCTTCGCTAGTTACTCCTTTTCCACACTCCCTATTCCTCCCCATCCCTCCCTATCTTTCCCTCATCCACCCCTTAACTCCTTACTCCCTTTCCACACTTCCAATTCGTCCCCATCCCTCCCTACATACTCCTCATTCATCCCTTTCACTCCTTACTCCCTTTCCACACTCCCCATTCCTCCCCATCCCATTTCACTCATACCCATTTCCTGCTTTTAATTCCCTACTTATGGCTCCGTGAATGGCTTTTAACGACTGCCCTGCCCGTCCCCACTTCGATTCCCCGCCTAATTGATCCCCCCAGGTAAGGCAGGTGAGTCAGAGGTGTGTGCGTGTGTGTGTGTGTGTGTGTGTGTGTGTGTGTGTGTGTGTGTAGGCGGACCAGACCTCAAACGCAGTAGTGAGTGGACAAGTGACTGGAGATACCGTGTTTTTTTCTTCTCTCTCTCTCTCTCTCTCTCTCTCTCTCTCTCTCTCTCATGACGGTAATTCAAGAGGACAAACGAGAAGAACGGAAAAAAACAGGGAAAGTAAAGAAAAAACAACACACACACACACACACACACACACACACACACACACACACACACACACACACACACACACACACACACACACACACACACACACACACACACACACACACACACACACACATAGCAAACTTAAAAGATGAAATATGTGCAAATTAAAACACCCACACACACCTTTATGGCACTTGAACTTCGCCCACACACACACACACACACACACACACACACACACACACACACACACACACACACACACACACACACACACGATAATGGTAATCAGGTTTAAAGGCATTTCCCAGACAAGTGAAAGTTCTCTCGCTCTCTGTCTCTCTCTCTCCCTCCTCTCACTCTCCTCTTCTTCGTCCTTTCAATCTTTACTCCTCTTTACTCCTCTTTACTCTTCCCTAGCACCTCCTCCTCTTCCTATTTTTACTTAGCGTTCTATATCTTCCTTTTCTTTTTTTTCTTCTTTTCTGGCATCTCCTCCTCCTCCTCCTCCTCCTCCTTCTCCTATTTCTATTTATTATAATTTTCCTTCCTTTTCATTTATCTTTTTTTTATTAATTGCTCTTTTCTTTCTCCTAACATTTCTTGCTCCTTTTTTAGTTTATTATTCTCTTTCTTTTTTCTCCAGTTTTTTTTTTTTTTGTCTCTACCTCCCTTTTTTCTTATTTTCTTTTTACGTTTTTTTCTCTCTTTTTCTTCTTTTTTTCTTTTTTGTCTTCAACTTCTTTTTTTTTCTTCTTCTTCTTCTTCTTCTTCTTAGTTCTTTTTCTCTTCCTTCTCAATTTTTTCAGTTATTTTTTATCTGCTGTTTTTGAGTCGTTATCGTTTTCTTCCTCGGTCTCCTCCCCAGATCCTGTTTCTTCTACTTCACCTTCACTTCTTACCCCGACCGACTCCTCCCTCGTTACCCCCTGATCCTTACATTCCTCTTTATTCTATCCCTGTTTCCTTCATGTTCCTTCTATTCCTGTTTCTTCTTCCTTATTTCCTGTTTTTTCCTGCTTTTTTTTTTTATTCCTGCTTCTTCTATTCTCCTTTCTACGGTTCTTTAGCTCCTGTTTCTTTCTCTTTATTTTATTCCTATTTCTTTTCCTTTAATACTACCTGTTTCTTCCTGTTTCTCCCATTCCCGTTCCTTCTATTCTTGTGTCTTATTCCTTAGCCCCTGTTTTTTCCTGTTTCTCCCATTCCAGTTTCTTCTTGTCTTATTCCTTAGACACTGTTTCTTCCTGTTTCTCCAATTCCCGTTTCTTCTATTCTTGTGTCTTATTCCTTAGACACTGTTTCTTCCTGTTTCTCCAATTCCCGTTTCTTCTATCCTTGTGTCTTATTCCTTATCCCCTGTTTCTTCCTGTTTCTCCCATTCCCGTTTCTTCTATTCTTGTGTCTTATTCCTTATCCCCTGTTTCTTCCTGTTTCTCCCATTCCCGTTTCTTCTATTCTTGTGTCTTATTCCTTATCCCCTGTTTCTTCCTGTTTCTCCCATTCCCGTTTCTTCTATTCTTGTGTCTTATTCCTTATCCCCTGTTTCTTCCTGTTTCTCCAATTCCCGTTTCTTCTATTCTTGTGTCTTCTCCTTAGCTCCTGTTTCTTCCTGTTTCTCCCATTCCCGTTTCTTCTATTCTTGTGTCTTATTCCTTATCCCCTGTTTCTCCTGTTTCTCCAATTCCCGTTTCTTCTATTCTTGTGTCTTCTCCTTATCCCCTGTTTCTTCCTGTTTCTCCAATTCCCGTTTCTTCTATTCTTGTGTCTTATTCCTTATCCCCTGTTTCCCCTGTTTCTCCAATTCCCGTTTCTTCTATTCTTGTGTCTTATTCCTTATCCCCTGTTTCTTCCTGTTTCTCCCATTCCCGTTTCTTCTATTCTTGTGTCTTATTCCTTATCCCCTGTTTCTTCCTGTTTCTCCCATTCCCGTTTCTTCTATTCTTGTGTCTTATTCCTTACCCCTGTTTCTTCCTGGTTTTTTTTTCTATTTATGCTTCTTGTATTCTTTATGCCCGGGTCCTGTGTCTTCCAATCCACCTTCACTTTTTCCTCCGCTGACTCCTCCCTCCTCAGCCGCTCTCTTGAGGGACGCTAAATACGGTATGCAGAGATGACTAGCTCGCGCGCGCACACACACACACACACACACACACACACACACACACACACACAGGAGATGGTACTCGTAACTCACTTCAGATTTATTATGAAAGGGAAAAATAAAAAATAAAAAATAATTAATAACAAATCAACTAATATTATGTTGAGGGTGGAGCTGTTTTTTTTTTTTTTTTTTTTTTTGTGTCGTGCTGAATAGGCTGACGTAGAAGAAGAAGAAGAAGAAGAAGAAGAAGAAGAAAACGACCTTGATTATTACCACTATCTTTACAATCTCTCTGTCTCTCTCTCTCTCTCTCTCTCTCTCTCTCTCTCTCTCTCTCTCTCTCTCTCTCTCTCTCTCTCTCTCTCTCTCTCTCTCTCTCTCTCTCTCTCTCTCTCTCAACACCCTATAATCCTCCCTTCACTTCCCTTCATTCCCTTCCATTATCCCCATCTTCACATTATTATACTTCCTTATCCATTATACCTTTTTTTCTTCCTAAATTTTCTCGGAGTCGCACAAGATGGCGTCAAGGTGAAGGGGTTCTTTTTTTATTTCTACCTGTGGAAAACTAGTCTACTGAGCGCCTGGTTCGAAGAGTTTACCTGCACAAGGGAGGGAGGGAGGGAAGGAGGGAGGAAGGGAGGGAGGGACAAATGAGGTGAGAAGGACGAAGGGAAGGGAAGGAGGCTGGGGAGGGGAGGAGGGAATAGCATAAGAACTAGATTTATTCATTTGCTGGATTCAAATATTTGCGTCGATTATATATATATTTTTTTCCACTGTGTTCGAATTAAGGTGTGTGTGTGTGTGTGTGTGTGTGTGTGTGTGTGTGTGTGTGTGTGTGTGTGTGTGTGTGTTTAGGAAGGAAGGAAGGAATGCGTATAATAAGCTGAATAGTTGGTGAGAGAGAGAGAGAGAGAGAGAGAGAGAGAGAGAGAGAGAGAGAGAGAGAGAGAGAGAGAGAGAGAGAGAGAGAAACAAAGAGAGAAACAAGCGAAAAGTGAGAGCCGTGTTGCGGAAGAGACAATGACCACCAATAAAAACAGAAGAAAAAGAATTCATGGAGGAAAAAAAAAAATGGAGAAATTAGACACGAAGAAAGACGAAAAAGGGAGGAGACTCGACAACACCGTGCCAAAAGAGGAGGAGGAGAAGAGGAAGAGGAGGAAGAGGAAGAAGAGGAGAATATTCTTTCCTCCATCGTACCTCTCAACGCCGATGAAGGGAACGAAGATGCCCGATATGAGGCGGAAAATATCGGCGCCAAGAGACATTACCCGATGCTATCATGGCGAAAAAAAAAAACAAAGGCCGGAAAAGTCGGGAATTGAAGTTACCATTACGACTCTCTCTCTCTCTCTCTCTCTCTCTCTCTCTCTCTCTCTCTCTCTCTCTCTCTCTCTCTCTCTCTCTCTCTCTCTCTCTCTCTCTCTCTCTCTCTCTCTCTAATACAGCAAAAACACAATAAACATCAATATAAAAGGTGTATTATTATATTTTACGCAAAGGTTTAAAGAAAATAGCTTCGTACTCAATTTTAGGGACACGAAGAAACTTTGATATTAAAAGAAAAAATAGACATCAAGGTTCTCATGTATTTCTTGGCCTTTACTAAATCTTTCTCAATCTTTTCCCTGACCATTCATCAACTCATTCACATCCCACTTATTTATCCTTTTCACGACACTACTTTTCTTTTCTTCATAACTATTTATCCTCCCCATGACAATTTTTTTTTCTTAATTGGTGCGTCTCGATATTTTTTTTTTCTACGCCTCGATATCTTGGACGTCATCTCGATTTTACGGACTGGGCTTCAATAATCTGTGGGAAAATATCTTGCGTACTCAATTTTACGGACACCCCCCCCCCAAAAAAAAAAGATTCGACATGAAGAAAAGAAAAAAAAAAAATCAAGGTTTTCATGTATTTCTTTGCCTTTACTAAATCTTTTCCCTGACCATTCGTCAAAGCATTCACATCCTACTTACTTTTCCTTTCCACGACACTAATTTCCCTTTTTGCCATTAGCACCGTCTTACTACTACAAACACCTCGACATTTTGGACACTAATTCGACAATCCGATCCGGGTTTCCATGATTCGAACACTTCCCGTCTGTCGGTGCGCAGGGAGGCGTCACCCATACGCCCGTAACCCCGCGGCGCCCTCAAGTTAACCACAAACAGCGGATGGCACAAATAACGGGTGTGTGCGGCGCGCGTGGGCGGGGTGTTGGGCAACCTGCGCTCAAGGGCGTCCTGAGCATGCGCGGGAAAGCGGCGGGCGGGCTGCGTCCTCCACAGACACAGACTGCCTCCTCCTCCTCCTCCTCTCCCTTCCCCCTTGTGCCTCCTCACCTCCACTCTGTGCCCTTCCTCCTCCTCCTTGCCCTCTCGTTTTCAATCGTCTGTTTTGTTTGCTTGATTCTTTACTTTTCTTTTTCTGACGCTTAAGTTTCGCGTTCTGAAGTGCGCTTGTTTCAAATTCCTTTTTCTGTTAGTTCCAATACTTCTTTATCAGTACGTTTTCGACACTTCATCATCTATTCTCTATGCCTTGTGTCTGGGTTGTTTACTTGATTCTTTACTATTCTTTATTCTGACGCTTAAATTTATCATTCTGAAGGTCTCTAAGGTTAGTGTTGAGTGAGTTTTATATTCATTTTTGTTTACCGGTAAATTTTCGACACTTCATCCTGTATACAAATGTGTTCTCCTTTTACCCTTTTATTTTCGTGTCTTCAAGTCTTGGGCAATACTTTCGGTTCCGTCACATTCCTCGTCTCAAGATTTCCCTCACCTTTTTCCTCCCTCACTCACACCCCCCTTTGGTACCCTGTTCTCTGTGTTCTTGATCCCCGAACTTACACAAAATGTTCTCACTCTGCTTTCTCCTTCCTGCATTCCTTTACCTCCTCGATAGATCACTTAAAAGAGAAAGTGGAGTCGAAACTATCTGTCCCGGTTGACCATAAAGTGCTTCAAAAATGTCTGTGTTCTTACGTGTCTTTGCTTTCTCTGTCGATCAGCTGAAAGAGAAATCGGAGTCGAATCTATCAGTCCCGTTGCCCTGTAAAGTGTTTCAAAGATGTCTGTGTTTCAGGTACGATATAATTTTGGGGACGAACCTATTCTGATCATATACGATGTAGAATCTAACCTAACCGAACTCATGTCATATCACACACCCCACACCTTACCACCCACTACACACACACCTAACCTAACCTTGCATATCACCCTTACACATACTACACCCACCCCACGCCCAACACACCCACTCGCCTCCCCCTTCCTACTCGTGTTGTGAAGCTACCCGGATGTCGAGAGGACCTTATATTCTGATCATAGACGATGTAGAATCTAACCTAACCGAACTTATGTCTTATCACCCTTACATTCACTATACAACCCCCCCCCCCCCCCACACACCTTAGCAACCATTATACACACACCTAACCTAACCTTACATATCACCCTTATAACCACTACACACACACCCCTCACCTTAGCACCTACTATTCACACACCTAACCTAACCTTGCATATCGCCCTTACACACACTACACCCTTGCACCCCACGCCCAATACACCCACTCGCCTCCCCCTTCCCACTCGTGTTTTGAAGTCACCCGGATGTCTGGGGAACCTTATTTTTGATCTTTTGTCATGGCACTTGTTGCATATATGGCTTCCAGGAGCAGCAATGTAGCGGGCTTTTTTCTTTTCATTATTGTTTTCTTTTTTTTTTTACGCCCTTGCACTGTCTCCTCTGCTGTTAAAAGAAGACCCCAAAAGAGGCATCACTCCCGAATATTCATTTGCCCGACTTTCACGCGACACAACTTCAGTTGAATTTTTATACTCGAAGTTTACTGAGCCATGACACGTCTCTGTAAGCCGTCGCCGATGTCTCGCGTCACTTTCACATTTTTCGATCCGGAGATGAATGAATAGCTCTTTCCAAATACCGCCGCGTGCATGACAGTTCAGGGAGACTCATGGCACCAGAGATACAAGAAAGGGAGCTAGAATAATGGCAGCAAAGGGAGTGTCATGGCGCTAGGAAATGCGAGAAAGGGAGGATCTTGAAAGCGGAGTGTCATGGTGAGAGGTAGTACAAGTAAGGGAGAATAATGGCAGCAAAGGGAGTGTCATGGCGCTAGGAAATGCGAGAAAGGGAGGATCTTGAAAGCGGAGTAAGCGTCATGCTGAGAGGAAGAATAAGAAAGGGAGAATCATTCCTTGTAATCAATCTTCAGACGTTTTTTTTCGTTTTTCGAGTCGTGCAGCGCCAAGAAACTGTTAGTCAATGGGCGAGATGCAGCGGCAGGGAGAAGCAATTACGGGAAACACTCTTACGGTGCCTCGATGCTACCCGTCAGTCCAGCGTTGCCAAATTATCGTACTCATCGCATTGCACTGTCGTAGTTTCAAATGATAAATGTAATGTTCAGAGTACGACAACTTGGCAACGCTACCCGTCACCCTCTGGAACAGCCTGTCTTTGTTTTATTTATACTATCTCCTCCATTCTTCCTACGTCGTTAACTGCTGAGGATGCACAATTTCAGGCCGCCTTAGAAAACAATAAGCTCTTTCATTCTCTTCTGCCAATCTTCCGGTTTCTTATTTTTACTTTCCTAAGGTGAGCATGTTTTTTTTTTTTTTTTTCTGTCTCTCTCTACAACGTCAGCAGCAGAGGAGGAATGAATGTCAGGTCGCCTTCAAAACTAATCCACTCTTTTACATTCTTTACTGGCAATCTTTTCCTTTTTTTCTTTCTTTCCTGAGATACGTAAGTCTTTTTATTATTTCTCCTTTTTTTCTCTACAACGTCAGCAGCAGAGGAGGAATGAACGTCAGGCTTCCTCCAAAACTAATCCACTCTTATCCTCTTTACTGGCAATCTCTCGGCTTTTTTTTACTCTTTTCTAAGCTATGTATGTTTTTTTGTATCATTATTTATTTTCCTGTCTTCCTACAACGTTTGCTGCTGAGGAGGAACAATCACCAAATCGCCTTCAAAACCAACAAACTCTTGGATTCTTTTCTGGCAATCTTTTCCTTTTTCTCTCTCTTTCCTGAGATGTGTAAGTCTTTTATTGTTATTCTCTCTCCTTTCTCTCTACAACGTTAGCTGGTGAGGAGGAACAAACCCCAGGTCGCCTTCAATACCAACAAACTCTTGCATTCTTTTCTGGCAATCTTTTCCTTTTTTATGTTTCCTGAGATGTGTAAGTCTTTTATTGTTATTCTCTCTCCCTTTCTCTCTACAACGTTAGCTGCTGAGGAGGAACAAACACCTGATCGCCTTCAATACCAACAAACTCTTGGATTCTTTTCTGGCAATCTTTTCCTTTTTATATCTCTTTCCTGAGATATGTAAGTCTTTTATTATTATTCTCTCTCCCTTTCTCTCTACAACGTTAGCTGGTGGGGAGAAACAAACACCAGGTCGCCTTCAAAACCAACAAACTCTTGCATTCTTCTCTGGCAATCTTACACCTTTGTTTTTTTTGTTCTTTCCTAAGCTACATTTTTTTTCTTTTTCGAGGTTTGCTTAAGTTCACATATCTTAACCTGAAAATAAGTCTTTAGAGATGTAGATGACACAAAACAAGTATATGGAAAAACCCCTCCAGAAGCCGTAGAACCTGTATCACCTCCTTCACCTCCACCGCAGTCACCTCCACCACAACCACCACAAGTATCAACGTCCTTGGGCTGGTCTTGTTCGTGGTATTTCCTCAGCTTCTGGCCGGCCGCTCGATTCCTCCTTCCACCACATGCCAAGCTTTTTGTCCCCTCCTGTTACCCTGCCTCCAACCTCAGCCCTGTCCGTACCTTTTGTTTTGATTCTGATTCGATTTGGCACAACTACTTTTCTGAGGTTAATGTAGGATTTTTTTCTGTCTTTAAATGTACTCCTTTTTATGTCTTTTATGCTTACCAAATGCGTCCCTCCCAAATCAGCTCCGTTTTGGCCCACCTAATCACAATCTCTTCCTTCACACCTGTCCACCTGTCCACCCTCCACCTCCTCACAATCCCATTACTTATTTACCGTTTTCAAACTTTTCTTTGTTTTGAGTCGTGTTGTTAATATCCTTTGCCCTTATTCTTTCTTTTGATTCGTGCTGTCAATATTTTTTTTGTCTTGTGAAGGGTTTTCGATATCTTTCTGCCTTCAAGAGCGTTTTCCACCTTTTCTTAATGTTCCTCTACGCCCTTACAGCTTCCACTTTCCATCACCTTCCTCAGTCTAGTAGTCCAACAGTTACAAATCCACTTACACACCCACCTATCCACTTCCCTCCACTTCTTCACCACCCACCTATTCACTTCCCTCCACCTCACAATCCCCTTACACACTGACCAATCCACTACCCTCCACCTCACACTCCCCTTACACACCCACCCATCCACTTCCCTCCACCTCACAATCCCTTTACACACCCACCTATTCACTTCCCTCCACTTCTTCACAATCCCCTTACACACTGATCTATCCACTACCCTCCACCTCACAATCCCCTTACACACTCACCTATCCCCTACCGTCCACCTAATCGCAATCCCTCCCCTGACATCTTTCCACTACCCTCCACCTCGCAATCCCCTTACACTCACCTATCCACTACCCTCCACCTAATCGCAATCCCTCCCCTGACATCTTTCCACTACCCTCCACCTCGCAATCCCCTTACACACTCGTCTATCCACTACCCTCTACCTAATCACAATCCCTCCCCTCACACCTGTCCACCTGTCCACTCTTCCCCTCCTCACAATCCCATCACACACGAATCCACCACCCAACCTCCCAGCCCGTGCCTCCACCCACCGCCACTCTCTCCCTTGTCTGACCTATGCACGGTTACACACTCTCACTCCGGCCAGTCAAAAATAGATGCTCGCTAATGATGCTCTTTAAGTGAATATGATTTGCTCAGATGAAATTATACCTGCGACTTTTTTGGTGAATGGCATAATTTCACATATACTTTTTTTTGTTTATCATTTGCATATTGACGATCATTGGAAAGTTTTATGTTTATCTTATGTTAAGTAATACTGGTTTGAGGTCCGTTACGTGTGTTTAGTGAGTTCATTCGAGTTTGCAGCTTTTTTTATTTTCTATATTGATTTTGTGTGTATTTATAAGTGTGTGTGTGTGTGTGTGTGTTTAATAAGGTAGCGATTCGAACTTGATTAATAATTCTACTTGCTAACAATATATAACCTAATACATGATCTCTCTCTCTCTCTCTCTCTCTCTCTCTCTCTCTCTCTCTAATTCAAGAGGACAAACGAGAAGAACGGAAAAAACACACACACACACACACACACACACACACACACACACACAGAGAGAGAGAGAGAGAGAGAGAAACACTATATTAATGATGGGAATGAACAGCCTTGCAAAACCTCGCCTAACGGGCAGAACACGAAACAGCCGCCCCAGGACAGCGAGCATAACTAGGGCAGCAGTGCATCGATCTTAGGACCTTCCCTTTGGTCTTGCTTAGGGGAGAGGCGTGGTGAAGGTGTGGGTCGAAGTGGAGGGTCCGTGAGTGTAAGGTGGGTGAGAAAAGAGAGGGGAGTGGCAGTAAGGCGAAGAGTGTTGTTGATGTTGTTGTTGTTGTTGTTGTTGTTGTTGTTGTTGTAGTTGTTGTTGTTGTAGAAGGTAAAGGAGAACAAAAACGAGAACAAGATGATGATGATGATGATGATGATGAAAAAGAAGAAAAAGGACCTATTGTTGCTGTTGTTATTGCTGTAAAAATAGTTGTTGTTTTCCGGCTGTTGTTAATGTTGTCTTCGTTGTTGTTCTCATTGTTGTATGTTTTTTGGCTGTTTATTTTTGTTATAATTAGTATTTCCGTTATTGCTATCTTCCTTGTTGTTGTTATTATTGCTGTTGTTGTTGTTGTTGTTGTTGTTGTTGTTGTTGTTGTTGTTGTTGTTGTTGTTGTTGTTGTTATTGTTGTTGCTGTTGTTGTCCCCCTTTAAGGAATGAGTGGCGGCGAGAAACAGGTAATGTGGTAATGAGCCTTGTCGCAAGTCCACCTGAGGGAAGGAAGCGTGGAGGGAGAGAAGGAGAGAAGGTAGGAGGGAGAGGAGGGAGGAAGGGAGGAGAGAGAAAGATGAAAGGGATGCATGGAAGAAGAGAGAGGGAAGGGGTGTCCTCCCTCTCTCTTTACCTCTCTCACCTTTGCCCTCTCTCATTCTTCCCTTCCCTTCCCTTCCTTTCCTCCCTTTCCTCCCTCCCTCCCTTCAGAGCGTAAGGAATGGCGGGAGAGAGATTTGCTTATTCGCACACACTTTCAAAACCAACCTACACACACACACACACACACACACACACACACACACACACACACACACACATTAATGCAGGCCTATAAACACATCCTATAAATCCACTGGCAGACAAACACGTAGATAAAGAAAGCCTAAAAAAAGTTACAGCAAACAAAGACAAAAAAATAAAAAAACACTCACCTTCACACAATCATCATCATCGTCCTTGTCCGCGTGACGTCACAACTTATAAATCCGGATCCGAATACACACACACACACACACACACACACACACACACACACACACACACACACACACACACACACACACACACACACACACACACACACACTCGAAGCCTCATCCTAGAAAGTCACTCCTACTCTTCCTCTTCCTTCCTCCTCCTCCCTCCCCCTTCCCTGTCCCCCTCTTAAGAAAAAAAAGGGGGAATTACACATAAACGAATAAATTACTTCCTCGTCGGGTCGTTACGAGGCTACGCAAGAGGTGAATGTGATTACGAAGCCGTCACAAAAAAAATAAACGCCTCGAGGACTAAGCGTTTCGTCTCCTCGAGGTGATGATTAACGATGAGACTCGAACTACTTCCTCGTTGGTGCACTGACGCCGCCAAGACCCAGGCCGTGACATGAACACTAACGACGGCGGAAAGTTATCAAAATAGTAATCAAAACAATCCGAGAGGACTTTGATAATTGATGAAATGAGGATAATATAGTAACGACGGCAGGAGATAATTAGAACAATCTTAAATGACGTGACAATTAATAAAACGGGTATGACATGTTAACGACGGAGGAAAATAATCAAAACAACGGAGGAAAATAATAAAAAAATACGGAGGAAACTAATAAAATATACGGAGGAAAATAATCAAAGCAACAGAGGAAAAAAATGCTGTGGAAAAATATGGAGGAAAAAAAGAAAAAAAAAGGAGGAAAAAATGAAAAAAACATTAGAGGATGACGATAACAATCAAAACAAACTCATAGGACCTGATAAATAATAAAGTGGGGATAACAAAATTACAACGGAAGAAAGTAAACAAAACAACATTAGAAGGCTTGATAATTGGTGGCAGTGGACGAACGATAGAAATAATAAAAAAAAACACGAAGAGCGGAAAGGACCAAAAGAAAACCTCCAAGTAATTTACGATAACCTAACAACCCAATGGCCTCCGGATGTTAATTTTCAAACGAGGAAGAGATGATAAAAAGGAAATAGTTACACTGAAAAAAATATAGAAATTCGGTAACGTGAAAATTTCTAATGGAAAGGAAAAGTTGGAACCACACGCCATAATAGCTGCGCGTGACGGCGGTGCTCATCTCCGTAACGTTGGCCATTGAACGAAAATAAGTTATGAAGGAAAGATATCTCACTCATAAAAAATTAAAAAATCGGTAACGTGACAAATGGCAATATACACTAACACGAATATGACTCAAAAGGGAAAGAAACGTGAATCAATATGGAGTAAATATGATGAACGCATAGTCTCAACATCAATGAAAGACAAATCATGACCTTCAAACACAACCACAAATCAATCAGGAACAGAATCAATCAGCGCGGGCGACAGGTGGCGGCGGCAGGCCCTCCAGTCTGTAGCGGCGCCAGGTAACGTCCCTGACACACCTGCCCGACCTGCCACCCCCAATTACCTGTGTGTCGGAATACCTGGAGGCTGTGAATGTGTGTGTGTGTGTGTGAGAGAGAGAGAGAGAGAGAGAGAGAGAGAGAGAGAGAGAGAGAGAGAGAGAGAAATTATGATAAAAGAAAAGATATGCTAGAGTACATTAGCGCAAAGAAGAAGAGAGAGAGAGAGAGAGAGAGAGAGAGAGAGAGAGAGAGAGAGAGAGAGAGAGAGAGAGAGAGAGAGAGAGAGAGAGAGAGAGAGAGAGAGAGAGAGAGAGAGAGAGAGAGAGAGAGAGAGAGAGAACAGCACCTCACCAACACAGTAATACAACAGACACACAACAAAAGAGTAATGATCAATAAAACACAGCCAAGGAAAAGTAAAAATGCTGG
>NC_066551.1:8436205-8541205 GCF_024679095.1 Eriocheir sinensis
GCCTGCACGCCCTCGACCCACAACCAGCCTGGATTTCACCGCCTCCACCACCACCACCACCACCACCACTAGCCCCAACAACACTACCACGCCTACCAACATTCTCCCCTTCCACCATCTCCACAAACCCCACCAACATTACCACGCGTACCAATACTGTCTCTCAACCACTATAACCACCACCATCACCACCACCATCACCACCACAAAACCCAACAACACTACCACGCCTACCAACATTCTCCTCTTCCACCATCTCCACAATCCTCACCACCATTACCACGCCTACCAACACTGTCTGTCAACCACCATCACTACCACCACAATCCCCACCACACCTAAGAACATTTCTCCTCTACCACTACAACCATTACCACCTCTATCAACCACCACAACCACAGCCTACCAGCCTACCAACATTCCCAATACCACCACTTACTGCACCATCACTACCACACCTCTACCAATATTTCCCTTTAACCACAATCACCACTACCCTACCACCACCGAGTTTCTGCTTCACACCACCACGACTCAATCATTATCACCACCACCACCACCATTAGCACAATCCCTCTATCGCCATTTCTAACATTCATTCTTTAATTACTAATATCACCACTACCTTCACCACCATCACCACTACTGTTAATTCACCTCCTCGTCATCATCCTCATCTTCATCACCATCATCATCATCATTGCATCTCTCTTGCCAATATCAGCATCCCCACTTTCCTCATCACCACTGCACCACCACCATCACCACTAAGAGTCTCTCCCATCACGTCAACTCCACTTCATCGTCATCACCATTACCAGAATCACAATGGCAGCCAGCGAGCCTCATCATCACCACCATCACTATAACAACCTCCGTCCATCTCTGCTAAAGCAACTCTCACCATCTCCATCACCATCATCACCCATTCTCTCTATTAGTATTATTTATATTTTCTTTCTACTAATATTCTTGCTATTTCCTAACACCCTTTCAATTTCGGGGCACAAAAGCTCTTCTCGATTCAAACTAATCCTCTATCTCCTCTATTCATATTTCCATTCATGTCTATAATTATTAAAAGCATCATTTGAATTGCTTTTCCAGATGTTGTTTTCTTTCTCTTGTGTTTCCTCCACTTCCGAAAAAAAGAAAAAAAATCCATATTTCACTTTCAGCATCCATCCCTCATCAGGTGTTAGACAGGTGAAAATCCACCATCATTAACTACCTGAGATGATGAAGGCTGGGATGTGACGGGGGAGAGGTGAGGAGAGCTGCAAGGCCGGCCAGTGAAGGACGGACGAGAAAGGGGAAGGAGAGGAGAGATGAAGGAGTGTAAGTGGTAAAGGAGAGAGGGCGAAGGAAAGGGAGGAGGAGGAGGAAGGGGGGAATCTCAAGGTCGGGGGACAGTTAGCCAGAGAACCTGTTATATTACATGGGGTAAGACAGCGTTCGAATCCCTCCTTTTAGTCTGCTACCCCCGACCCTTGCTCCCTTCCTCGCCCCCTCCCTCGTTTCCCCTCTCTTCGCCCCTTCACTTGTCCGAACGTTCCTCCCCTCCTTCATTCCTTCCCTTCCCTCTTCCCCTCCTCGTTTTTGTTTCTCCTTATCTCTCCTGTCTTATTTCTGCTTCCTGTCTCCTCCTGTTCTCTCATTCCTGTCCCTCCACTTCTTTTTCCCAAGCCTCCGCCTCCTCCTCTCTCCCCCCTCCTCCTCCTCCTCCTCCTCTTCCTCTTCTGTGTCCTTTCATGGTAAAGAATTGATGTTGGGGGATTGTCCCATCTCTCTCTCTCTCTCTCTCTCTCTCTCTCTCTCTCTCTCTCTCTCTCTCTCTCATGATTTTTTCTAGTATAATCAAGATAAGGAGCGCACACACACACACACACACACACACACACACACACACACACACACCTGGCGTCGGGTACGTTCTTATGATCAATCACCGAAGTCCAGGTGTGTCATCCGCAGGTGTGACTCAAGGCTCTTCCTCGACGCCTCCCCCAAATCAATACACACCTCCACACCCACACAGACACCCGGCGTACCCATACCACATCCTCACGTACAAGTATCCCCAACGACCCGACGCCCACACCTCTCCCTCATCTCCTCCTGACACCTCCTCCCACCACCCTCTCCTGCCCCCATACCAACACCTGAACACACCTTCACCCACATCCCCCCATCGTCTGCTACACATCTGCCTGCCCTTAATTAAAACAAAGCCACACGAAGCACGATACACAGCATACACCCGGCAATTAAATGCGTCAGGGTGAAAATATAAGGAGAAAGTAAGGAAGGGAGAAAGTGAATCAAATATCATAAAGTAAAGCGAAGGTAATAATTATCAAGTGAACACGTGAATGAACTCCTGAAAAAAATTAATAATAAATGAATTTCAGAGGATTAACTGCGGATCATTAATTTCTCAAGATGACCAAGTTTCTACAGTAATAGTGATGATTTTGCTGATCATTATGATGGCGATAATGATGATGATGATGACGATGATGACAATAATAATGATGATGATGATACTCGTAAAAATAAATATAAGAATAAGAATAGGAATAAGAATGAAAGGATAATATCGACAACCACAAAAACCACAACCACCACCACCACCACCACCACAACAACAACAACAACAACAACAACAACAACAACAGCAACAGCAACAACAACTACAACAACTTTACGTTACTCTGGGGCAACATGGCAATGACGAAAGATTGAGGGAGGTAAACAGGTAATAAGGGAGGGAGGGAGGGAAGGAGAGACAGGGGGAGAGGCATAAGGAGGGAGGTATGTGTGTGTGTGTGTGTGTGTGTGTCTGTGTGTGTGTGTGTGTGTGTAAAGGGAGAAAGCAAATAAAGGGAAGAATGAAGAGGGAATAGGAGGAAGAAGTAAGGTTGAAAGGAGGGAGGGAATGGAAGGAGGGAGGTGTGCAAAGAGAGAGAAAAAAAGGGAGATGATAAATAAAGGGAAGTATGATGAGATATATAGGGAGGAAATGCCACCAGTGAAGGGAGAGAATGGAAGTAGTTTTTTTTTTAGGTGTGTAAAGGGAGAGAAAAAAAAGGGAAAAAAAGGGAGAAGAGAAATGAAGGTAGATATGAGGAAATACAGGGAGGAAATACCATGAATAAAATGAAGGGGTGGAAGAAGGGAGGTGTGCAAAGGGAGGGGACAAAAGGGAGAAGATAAATAGAGGAATTATGAAGAGAAAGTGGGAGGAAGAAAAGGATTGAAGGAATAGAGGAAATGGAAGAAGGGAGGTATGTAAAGGGAGAGGAGAAAAGGGAGAAGAGAAATAAGGTAAGGATGGGGAAGAAAAGGGAGGAAGAAGCAAGATTGAAGGAAAAGAGGAAATGGAAGGGAGTGATGCAAAGGGAGGAAAAAAGGGAGAATAAAAATAAAGATAAGGAGGATAAGAAGATGGGGGGAAGAAGGAGGATTGAAGGAAAAGAGGGAATGGAAGAAAATGGGGTATAAAGGGAGACAAGAAAAGGGAGAAGAGAAATAAAGAAAGTATGAGGAGAAAGTGGGAGGGAGAAACAGAATGGAAGGATGGATGTATTTAAAGAGGGAGAGAAAAAAAATGAAGAGAAAGGGGAATATGTGTTTAGAGAAGAAGGAAAGGGGGACGTCAGGGAGGATGGAGAAAGGGGAAGAGAAAGGGAAGGGAAGGGTTTAATAAAGGGCTATTAGGGTGAGGCAAATAAGGAAGGAAGGAAGGAAGGAAGGAATGATGAAAGAATGAAAGTAAAAAAGAAAGAAAGAATGAGAAAAAGAAAGCGAGAAAGGGAGAGAGAAACGATAGAAAGAAAGACGAAAACAGAGTAAGAAAGAAAGAGAAAAAGGGGAAGAAAGGGAAAGGAAACGTAATAGAAGGAATAAAGAAGAGGAAGGAGAAGAAGCAAGGGGGATAAAGGGGATAAAGGGGAGGAGATGAGAAGACAAAGGTTAAGGGGGGAAATAGGGTCACATTCATGCTGGTCATCCTGTATGGGTAAGCTTGGAAAGGTCAAGGTAGGTCACTGATTGACTTTCTCTATCTATTTAACTATCAATCTATCTGTCTCTGCCCTTTCAACTTTTTCCCCTCTCTCGTGATCAGCGTTCTTAAGAGAGATGGAGTGAGTGAAGAAGGGAAAAGTGATGTCTGGTGAGAGGGAGGAAAGAGAGAGAGGGAGGAGGAAGGAGAGAGGAAAAGCTACACTCATCTCTCTCTGCCCTATCAACTTTTTCCCCTCTCTCGTGATCAGCGTTCTTAAGAGAGATGAAGGGAGGGAGTGAGGGAAAAGTGATGTCTGATGAGGGAGGAAAGAGAGGGAAGAGAAATGTGAGGGAAGAGGAAGGAGAGAGGAAGAACTACACTCATCTGCCTCTGCCCTATCGACTGTTTCTCCTCTCTCGTGATCAGGGTTCTTCAGAGAGAGTGAGGATTGAGTGAGTGAGGGAAAAGTGATGTCTGATGAGAGGGAGGAAAGAGAGGGAGGAGAAATGTGAGGGAGGAGGAAGGAGAGAGGAAGAACTACACTCATCTATCTCTGCCCTATCGACTGTTTCCCCTCTCTCGTGGATGGAGGGAGGGAGGGAAAAGTGGTCTGATGAGAGGGAGGAAAGAGAGGGAGGGAGGGGAAATGTGAGGGAGGAGGAAGGAGAGAAGAAGAACAACAGTCGGTAATATTCTGCCTCATATATTCTTTCTTTCCTCCATCTGTAGACTCCCTTACTTTCTCTTTCCTCCACCTCTATTTTCCCTTCCTTTATTTTCCTTCATATCAATAGTCCCTTAGTTTTTCTTCCCTACATCTCAATCTTCCCTTCATTTTTCTTTTTCCATCTCTATCTTCTATTCATTTTCACATTATTCCACCTTTCTTTGTTTCCTACCTGCACCTTCATCCTCGTCCTATCTCCATCTATCTCCATTTCACCTAATTTTACCTCGCCTTATCTTACCTTACCTTACCTTGCCTTACCTTACCTTATCTTACCTCATATAACTTAACGCCATACAAAGTGAGAACCTTATCTTACCTCGCCTTATCTTACCTTACCTTACCTTACCTTACCTTACCTTACCTTACCTCATATAACCTTGAGCCATATAAAGAGAGAATGACGTAAAAAAAAAAGCAAACCCATTCACAATATTAATCAGGTAAAGTCACTCGACCTATCAAGAACAATTAAAATCAAAACAACAAATAGAAAATTTATAACCTCTACCAATACACCTTGAAATAAAGAAAGTTAATAACAGCGTCGGCTCAGGTAAATAAGTGCAGTAATTAAGAGACAGGTAAGGCCTCCCCCACACACCTGCCCTCATCTCACGTAACACAGGCAATTAGCACGTCATTAGCAGGTGAATTCTATATCACCGTGGGACCGAACACACACACACACACACACTGACCACTCACACGCTATTACCTCACTCACACGTAATTTGCCTTAATCGCATGTCATCTTTTTAGCTCTGCACGTAATCCTCCCTTTTAAGAGTTTTAAGAGCGCTCACTCATTCACTCACGCACGCACGAACTAATTCTTTCACTCACACATTTACTTAATCACTCACTCACTCACGAACTCACATACTCACTCACTCACTCACGAACTCACATACTCACTCACTCACTCACGAACTCACATACTCACTCACTCACTCACGAACTCACTCGCTCGCTCACTCACATAATCACTTAATCACTCACTCACTCACTCGCTCACTCACAAAATCCCTCACACTCCATCACGAACTCACATACTCACTCACTCACTCACTCGCTCGCTCACTCACATAATCACTTAATCACTCACTCACTCACTCACTCACAAAATCCCTCACACTCCCTTTCGCATTCACCCACTCACTCACACTTACTCACCCATCCTTCCCTCATACCCCCATCTCTCTCTCCCCTATCAACCTCCACGTTATCTAAAAAGGAAGAGTATAATGGGAAAAGTGACATCAATTTAGCTCTTTTTCCCGCACTTCTATCTACTAACAATCACCCTTTCACCCTCATAAACCTTCTGGGAGTACCGTTTCTTTCACCCTCTTCACCCCTGTTCTCACCCTGTTCTCTCGTTCCTGCTCTTTCCCTTGTTCTCTCTCTTTCACCCTTGCTCTCTCATCCCTGTTCTTTCACCCTCCCCTGTTCTCTCGTTCATGATCTCTCCCTTGTTCTTTCTACTGTTCTGTTCTAACCCTGTTTTCTCTCTCCCTATACTTTCATCCTTGTTCTCTCACCCTTGCTCTTTCACCCTTGTTCTCTCCCCTGCTCTCTCGTTCCAGATCTCTCCCTGGTTCTCTCTCTACTGTTCTGTTCTCACCCTGTTTTCTTTCTCCCTATACTTTCATCCTTGTTCTCTCACTTTTGTTCTCTCGCCTCTGTTCTCTCACCCTGTTATCTTTCCCTTCCACTCCTGTTCTCTCATCCTCTTCTCTTACCTTGTTTTCACCCCTGTTCTCTCTTATCTCACCCCTTTTCTCATCCCCTTCTGCCCTGAGTCACCCCTGTCGCCCCTCCCCCTTTAGGTCTTCATCCATACCAGTTGGGGGTGGGAGAGAGGTAAGGGGAGGGGGGAGGAAGGTGGGGGAGGGGGGAGGGGGGAGATCCATTACCCTAACTAAATATTCCAATTTTTTTCGCTTCGACCTCCACAAGATACAGTTTCTCCCACAGCCCCTCCTCCTCCTCCTCCTCCTCCTCCTCCTCCTCCTCCTCCTCCTCCTCCTCCTCCTCCTCCTCCTCCTCCTTTTAACCTCTTTCTCCCCTCATTACTCGTGGAACAGAAGAAGGGAAGCAGAAAAGGTCAGAAGGTAGAATAGAATGGCAGAAAGGGAAAAAATGCGAAGAAAAAACAAACTAGACGAATTTAGACATCAACGTCGAGGGAGCAGAAAGAGAATACGAAACAAATTCAGATTATAGAAAAAGGAGAAAGTGTGGACCAAAAGGGGTATGAAAGGGCAGAAGCAGGGAGGGGTTAGGGAGGATAAGAACAGCAGGAAAGAGTAGAAGGGCAAAGGACGAAGAGACGGGAAGAGACAGGAGGTAATGGGAGCAAGGAATAGAGAGTGGAAGACAGGAGGAGAACGAAAGGAGAAAACTGAAGAAAGGGGAGGAGAAACAGAAGGAGAGGGGAAATGAGGGAAGAAGGGGGAGGAGAACAACAGCAGGAAAAGGGCAGAGAACGAAAAGAGGAAAAGAGAGAAGGCAGGAGGTGACAGGAGGAAGAAATACAGAGCAGAAGACAGGAGGAAAAACGAAAGAAATAACAGAGGGTAGAAAGAGAATTGGGAGGAAAAAGAGAGGATAGAAAACAGAAGAATGAACGAAGCAGCAACAATGGAAATACGGGAGGAAGAGAAACAGAAGAATAAGGAACAGAAGAACGAAAGAGGCAGAAACAAAGGAAAGAAAAGAGAAAGAGCAACAGGAGAAACAAAGTAAGAATGGAAAGAAACAGAACTGGGAGAAAGAGATGAAGGAGAAGGGGAGAAAACAAGGGAATGAAGAGAAGGTAAGAAGAGAAACAGAAGAGAATCATAAGGGCACGGGAGCCAGAGAAGGGAGAGAGAAAGAAAACGTAGGTCGTGGGGGATGGACTGGGCCGGCGAGGAGGAAGGGGGTCACAATGCTAACGGGAAGACCTACTGTCCCGCTTTTTCCTTCGCCTCTTTTTCTTCGCCCAATCAAGGGGTCACTCGGCAGTTCGCACGGGTGACCTCCCCCACTAGTGACCTGACCTTAGGAACCGTAGGGGAGGAGGGGGAGTAGGGGGTGTACTCTAAAGGGATCCTGGGAAGTGGGTGGAGTGATTGAGGGTCGTGAGAAGTGGAAAGGAGTGAATGTAGTGGAGTAGGGAGTGGACTAAAGGGGGTGATATGGAGGGGAGTGGAGGTGGATAGGAATGAATTGCAGTGGAAGTGAAGAGAAAGGGAGTAGTGTAGAGTAAGGAGTAGGGAGTGGAAGTGGGTAGGAAAGATCTGATGTTACAGTGGAGGGAAAGGACGCAGTGTGGAGTAAGGAGTGGGGGCCGAAGGTGGGTAAGAATGACTTGAAGTGGGAGTGGAGAGAGGAGAGGAGGCAGTATGGAGTAGTACGGAGTGGATGGAGATGGAGAAAGGCTGAAGAGTGAAGGAAATTAAACATGATATGAACTGCAGTGGTCAGGGAGAGGAAGTGGATGGGAGTGGAAGGAGTGAGAGAGTGGAGAGAAGTAAAAAGAACAAGGAAATAAGGGAGGAAAGTATGAAAACAAGGGAATTAAGGGAGAAAGTAATAAAACAAGGAAATAATGGACGAAAGTAAGAAAAAACAAGGAAAAGGGAAAAGTGAATAAAGTAAGAACAAGGAAATAAGGAAAGTTAACAGATTTTCTTCATTCTTCTTCCTTGTTATTCGTGTTTCTTATGTTCTATCCCCCGGTTCTAATATTTTTCTTTTTTTTCTTATTTCTTTTCTTATTTTTCTTACTTTTCTCTTATTTTTATGATTTTCTTATTTCTTTTTTTTTCTTATACGTATTTTTAGGGTTCTATCCCCCGGTTCTAATATTTTTCTTATTTCCTTATTTCTCATTTTTCTTTTCTTTCTTATTTTCTTATTTCTCATTTTTCTTCTTATACATGTTTTTAGGTTCCATCCACCGGTTCTAATATTTTTCTTGTTTTTCTTATTTCCTTATTTCTATTTTTCTTATTTTTTATCTTTCCTTCTTATTTTTCTTTCTATGTTTTTTCTTCTTATATATATGCACGTGTTTTTAGGTTCAATCCCCCGGTTCTAAAATACCAAAAAAATAAATAAATAAATAAACATCCTACCCATTCAGTTACTCATACAGAAGCCAATTCTCAGTTCACTCACATATTTTCCTTTCCCTTTGCGGCTCCTGAACGAAGACCGACGTGATTCAACTTTTTTTTCAACATACCAACTTCTTTTTTTCTCTCTCTCATCGGTTCGTTGTTCTCAGAAGCCTCGTAAATGTGTCACCTTTTTTCTCTTTCTCTCTCTTGATTTCTTTTTTCTTCTTGGTGACCGATGACTTTGTGAAGGAGAGGGAGGGAGGGAGGGAGGGAGAGATGAGATGAGAGAGAGGAAAGAAGAGAGGCAATAAATGTCAAACTAACCTACTTCTTCCTACACTTCACTGCCTCTCCATCTCCCTCTCTCTCTCTCTCTCTCTCTACAGGTCGCGGCACTGAGCCAGGTATGCGAGACAGGTGACCAGCACGCGTAAAAATACCAAGAGAGAGAATGGAAGTAATGCATGAATTTCCACACTTCTCTCTCTCTCCTTCCTCACTCCTCTCTCTCTCTCTCTCTCTCCTTTTCCTCTCATTAATACTTCTTCCTACCTCACCCTCTTCCTTCTCTCATTAGCTTCCTACATTTACTTTTATTCCTGCAGCTTCCTTCTCCCTCTTCTCTTTCCTCCTTCTCTTCCTCCTCCTCCTTCCTCGTTCCTCTCTCATTTTCCTCTCATTAATACTTCTTCCTACCTCACCCTCTTCCTTCACTCATTAGCTTCGTTCACTTACTTTTATTCCTGCAGCGTCCTTCTCCCTCTTCTCTTTCCTCCTTCTCTTCTTCCTCCTCCTTCCTCCGGCATGTGGTTAGCATGAAGGAAGACCCACTCACTCCCTGCTCACTCAGCCATGGGAGAGAGGCAGCAGATGGCAGAGGGGGAGGAGGAGGAAGAGCAGAAAGGAGGAAGAGCAGAAAGGAGGAAGAGTCAGCCACCGCCAAGCACTTCCTCACTCACTCACGGATTGTATAATAGTCCTCCCAGCATGTGACGTCACCTCATCTTACCTGCAACGAAAACGAGAGAAGATGAAATTAGTACACGATTGAAATGGAAAAAGAAAAATACTCCCGCCTAATACAGTGTCACCGAAGATAATAGTAGTCCCAACGTGAGGGTGGGAGTAATAATTATACCAGTGTGCGTGTTACAGGGAAGTGATATCGTGCGTAATAGAGCGGCGCACGAGGTAACAGTGAAGTAATGTGAGTGATTTAAGACGAGGAAAGTTATATATGAATCCTGCGCAGAAGTAAAAATGGTGAGAGATGAGAATATTACAGAGATTATGATGGGGAGAAAACGCAGAGGGAGAACACATGTAAAAGAAAGAAATAGATAGATAGATGGAGAGAGAGAGAGAGAGAGAGAGAGAGAGAGAGAGAGAGAGAGAGAGAGAGAGAGAGAGAGAGAGAGAGAGAGAGAGAGAGAGAGAGAGAGAGAGAGAGAGAGAGAGAGAGAGAATGTAAGATTTAGAAAGGCAGTGCATGGGTGGGAGAGTGACATGAACGAAGCAATATATGAATAACGAGGAAATGAGAAAAAAAATAACAGGTTCAAATATTTTTTTTCATCTTTCTTACATAAAATTTGAAGTTAGATAAAATCCGATGCAATACGATAGCTTCAAAATACTATGACGAACATGACGCAAGTGACCTCAAGCATAGTAATGGTGAGAGAGAAAAAATGACAGACAATGATAGGTAAAAAAAAATGCATAACAGTATTGCATGATTCGGGGAAACCATGACTGCTATAATGACGAGGAGGGAACAGAGAGGAGATGATGAGGCAGGTGACTGGGCGTTTTTTCATTGTTTTTTTCCTTTCCCAACAGCATCCGGGAGGGTCTTTAGCTGAAGGTGACTGGAGATGATTTAGGGAGATGATCGTTGAATAGAGACAAAAGGGAGGTTAAAGAGGGAGGGTAAAGAAGGGTTGAAAATGGAGGAGGAAGGAAGGGAAAGACATATAGAAAAGGAAGATGTAAAAAGGGAGACAGTAAAAGGGTTGAAAAAGAGAAGGAGGAAGGAATGGAGGTATATATACACAAAAGGAAAGTATAGAGGGAGGGAGTAGAAGGGTTGAAAAAGGAAGAGGAAGCAAGGGAAAGACATATAGAAAAGGAAGATGTAAAAAGGGAGACAGTAAAAGGGTCGAGAAAGAGAAGGAGGAAGGAATGGAGGTATATATACACAAAAGGAAAGTATAAAGGGAGGGAGTAGAAGGGTTGAAAATGGAGGAGGAAGCAAGGGAAAGACATATAGACAAGGAAGATGTATAAGAGGAGACACTAATAGGGTTGAAATGGAGTAGGAAAGAAAGGAAAGAAAAAGACGAGAAAGATGGTAGCAACGGAGACAGTAGAGAGATTAAAATGAAGAAGGAAAGAAGGGAAGAAACAAAACCTGGAGGGAGGCATGAAAGAAGACATAGCATGGTCGAAATACAGGATGAAGGGAGGGAAAAGATTAAGGGAAAGAAAAAGGTCGGAAAATAAGGAAGTGCAGGTTGAGGGATATACTGAATGCAGGATGATAAATAAAAACGAGAGGAAAATAAGGAGAAGGAAAGGAAGAATGAAAGAGATGTCGTAGAGAAGAAGGGAATGAAGGAGAGGTGTAAGGGGAAGGATGAGAGGGGGATGGAGAGGAAGAGAAGAGGAAAAGATGATGATAAAGAGAGAGAGAGAGAGAGAGAGAGAGAGAGAGAGAGAGAGAGAGAGAGAGAGAGAGAGAGAGAGAGAGAGAGAGAGAGAGAGAGAGAGAGAGAGAGAGAGAGAGAGAGAGAGAGAGAGAGAGAGAGAGAGAGAGAGAGAGAGAGAGAGAGAGAGAGAGAGAGAGAGAGAGAGAGAAACCATAACAGACAGATGGACAAATGATAAAGCAAACAGACATAACCACCACCATCATCACCACCACCACCACCACCACCACCTGTACCACCACCAATTAGCCAACCAATCACGTCCGTCCCCTACCTGTGCCGTGACAAGGTAAGGACGTTCCCGGGAGAGTAAAAAAAGGAAAAGAAAAAAACAAGGAACGTCATCGCGAAGGAGGAAGACACGCCGAAAGGGAACTTAATACGCGACTCAAGGCAAACGAGAAATGGGGAGAGAGAGAGAGAGAGAGAGAGAGAGAGAGAGAGAGAGAGAGAGAGAGAGAGAGAGAGAGAGAGAGAGAGAGAGAGAGAGAGAGAGAGAGAGAGAGAGAGAGAGAGAGAGAGAGAGAGAGAGATTTAACTATGAAACAAAGAAAGAGATACAAAAGGGAAACAAGGAAAAGAAAATGATAAGGAAGAAAGGAAAAGTCAGAAAATATAGAAAGGCAGAAAGAAAATAAGGAAAAAATAAAGAAAAAAATAAAGGATGAAAGGAAACAAATAAATAAAAAAAAGAAGAAATGAGAGGAAAAAGAAAGAAGAAAAAGAAGAAGAAACTTAAAAGATATAATAAAGGAAAGAAACGGAAAGGCAACAAGGAACGAATGAATGAACAAACAAAACATGGAAGAAAATAAAGAAAACAACAACCAGGAATATAAAAAAAAAAAACATTGCATAAACTTAAAACCTAAATCGCATCTTCGGCACACGACCACTTCGGCCCAGAGGAAGGAAAGAAGAGGAGGAGGAGGAGGGAGGGGAAAGGAGGAGGTGGAGGAGTCAAGCGAAGAAGAGGGGGAGGGGGAGAGGGGTGAGGTAGAGGAGAGGGAGGGGGAAGGGGAGGGGGGAGGGGAGAGAAGGGGGAGGCGAGTCGTGCGTTATGGTGGGAGGGTTCGGCCAAGAGGTTCTCACGCGGCCGAACTTGAGGATTTACCTGTGCCGAGATGTTACCTGGAGGAGAGAAGACGGATGGAGGAAGGAGGGACGAGGGAGGGAGGGAGGAGAGGGAGTGGGAAAACGAGTGAGGGAGAGGGGAGAGGTGATGGGAGAGGAAGAGGAAGGGGAGGAGAGGGAGAGGGAAAACGAGTGAGGGAGAGGGGAGAGGTGATGGGAAAAAAGAAGAAGGGGAGGAGAGTGAGAGGGAAAGCGTGTGAGGAAGAGGGGAGAGGTGAAGGGAAAGGAAGAAGGGGAGGAGAGGGAGAGAGAAAACGATTGAGGGAGAGGGGAGAGGTGATGGGAAAGAAAGAGGAAGGGGAGGATAGGGGGAGGGAAAACGAATAAGGGAGATGGGAGAGCCGATGGGAAAGAAGGAAGAAGGGGAGGAGGTTGAGGGAAAGAGGTGAGGAAGAGGGGAGAGGTGAAGGGAGAGGAAGAGGAAGAGAAGGAGAGGGAGAGGGAAACCAAGTGCGGGAGAGGGGAGAGGTGATGGGAAAGGAGGAGGAATGGAAGGAGAGTGAGGGGAAGAGGAGATGAGCAAGGTCAGAGGAGGTGTAAAGGAGGAATGAGGAAGGGGAGAAGGGGGGGAAGGAGGAGAGAGGAATGAGGAAGATAGGAGTTACGTATGAGAGTGAGAGGAAAGTGATAAGAGGAAGATAAGTATGAGAAAGGAGAATAAGCGTGGTGAGAGGTGAAGGTTGTGGAGGAAAGAAGGAATTATACGAAGGAAGGAGTCAGAGGAAAGGGAAGAAGAAAAAGAAAAATAAAGTTAAGGAAATAAGAGAGAAAGGAGAATAAACAAGGTGGGAGAAGAGGGTTGAAGAATATAAAGTGGACATGAAAAAGATGGAAACGAAATTAAAGATGAAATTGAAGAGTAAAAAGAAAGATTGACAAAGAGAAAAGAGAAAATAAAACAAGATAAAGAGGAAAATGGAGAATATAAAGAAAGACTGACGAAGAGAAAAGAGGAAATAAAACAAGATAAAGAGGAAAATGGAGAGTATAAGGAAAGACTGACAAAGAGAAAAGAGGAAATAAAACAAGATAAAGAGGAAAAAGAAGAGGAAAAAGAAAGACTGATACAAGGAAGAAAGAAAATAAAAACAAAGAAAAGAGAAGATAAAGAGCACAAAAGAAGTCTGACGAAAGAGAAGAGAGAAAATAAAACAAGATAAAGAGGAAAACGAAGAGAATAGAGAAAAACTGACAAAGAGAAAAGAGGAAATAAAACAAGATAAAGATCAAATGAAGCATACAAAAGAAGTATGACGAAAGAGAAGAGAGAAAATAAAGCAAGATAAAGATGACGAGGGAGAGAGATGAACTTAACATCCGACAGATGGGCAAACAGTAAGACAAACAGACAAACGTGACGAAAGAAAGACGAGCAGATGCAGAAAGAGAGCGAAAAATGTTTGTCTATGTGTGTGTGTGTGTGTGTGTGTGTGTGTGTGTGTGTGTGTGTGTGTGTGTGTGTGTGTGTGTGTGTGTGTGTGTTCTGCCGCACATGATGAGATGCTTAAGCGTACATAAAAGGAAATAACCGGAGGAAAGGAAGAGGAAAAAAAAAAAGTCGGACAGGAAGATGAGGAGGAAAAAAAGTGTTTCATTCGTTTTACTTATTTTCTTTTATTTCCTTTATAGTTTTTTTTTACAATGATATTTTAAGCTTTGTATTTTCTTCCTATTAGCATTAGCATTACTTTTTCCTCCTCCTCCTCCTCCTCCTCCTCCTCCTCCTCCTCTTCTTCTTCTTCTTCTTCCTCCTCGTGACCCATTCAGCAAGCAAACAACACACTTTCGGCCATAATTACCATTCTCGTGATGCATCCTTCAACACACACACACACACACACACACACACACACACACGTATACACAACAAAAATACGTTTGATACTTGGAGGGTTGTCTCGTCTCAGTAACATATATAACGACCATTACAACGAAGATAATAATAATAATAATAACAATAATAATAACAATAAAAAGCCAACTCCTTCACAATTATCAGGAAGGAGGACAAACACAGCAGCACGTAAACACCTGAGCGGCAACAGACAAACAAACAAACAAACAGCCTGGTGCCGAAGTGTTTGTTTGCCCGAAGCCTCCAGCGAAAAACAAAGTGGAGTGTAAACATTGACCGGAGTGTGTTTATAGTTTTGTTTGAGGAGGAGGAGGAGGAGGAGGAGGAGGAGGAGGAGGAGGAGGAGGAGAAGGAGGAGGAGGAGGAACAAACAGAAAGACAAACAGACAGACACAAACGTAAATACAGACAGACAGACAGACAGACGTATAAACAAAAACAGCGTGACTATAGACAATTAAAAAGTGACGCAAGGGAACTGAAAGGGAGTGAAGAAGGAAGAGGAAGAAGGAGGAGGAGGAAGAGAGGAAACGGTGTGACGAGGAAAGCAGGTGTGACGGAGGAGGGAGGAGGAAAGGTGTGACGGAGGGAGGAGAAAAGGAGGTGAAAGGGAGGAAGGGAGGAGGAGGTACAGAGGAAGGAAAGTGGAAGCATGACGGAGAGAAAGAGGAAAAAAAAGAAAGGAAAAAAAAAGAAGAGAGAAAGGAGAGAAAGGAAGATGGACCCTGAGAAATGAAAGGGAAAACGAGGAGAAAACTGGAGAGAAATAGTAACAGGTAAACGTGAAGGGGGAAAAAGAAGAAGAATGAAGAATGGGGGAAAGGGAAAGTTAGAATAAAAAATGAGGTTGAGAGGGATGAATGAAATGAGATGAGGAGGGGGGAGATTGAGGAAAGAAGGAAGAAAAGAAGAATGAAGAATGGGGGAAAGGGAAAGGGGAAAAAAATGAGGTTGAGAGGGATGAATGAAATGAGATGAGGAGGGGGGAGATTGAGGAAAGAAGGAAGAAAAGAAGAATGAAGAATGGGGGAAAGGGAAAGGGAAAAAAATGAGTTTGAGAGGGATGAATGAAAGGAGATAAGGAGAGAAGGAAAGATGAGGGATGCTGGAGGAAGGGGAAGAAGAAGAGGAAGAGGAGGAGGAGGAGGCAGAAAGGCAGACGGAGAGGAAGGAGTGAAGTAACAGAAGATGATAGGAAGAAGTTAGATAGAAATAAAGCTAAGGAAGCAAAAAAACTAAAATATGAGAAAGGAGAAGAGAAGAAAGAAGAGATGAAAGAAAGAAAGATTGAAAGGTGGGAAAAGAAGGAAGTGAAGAAGGAGTATACGGAAAGAAGAATGGAGGAGAGAAAGGACAGAAAGAGGAATGGAGAAGGAGAAAAGAAGACTGAGGAAGTGAAGAAGGGGGAGGAGGAAGGAAGAACAGAGGTAAGAGAAGGAAGGAAGGATGGAGGAGAGGAGAGAAGACAGGAAAGGTGAAGGGTGAGAAGGCAAGAGAGAAGAATATAGGTTTGGAGGAAAGAATAATGGAGAGATAAAGAAGGAGGAAGAGAGACATAAAAATAAGATAGATGAAGAAGGAGGAGGAGGAAGAGAAGAAGAATGGAGGTGGGAAAGGAAAGAAAGGAGGAAGGGAAGGTGAAGAGTGAAGAAAGGGAATAAAAGAGGTAAGAGAAAGAAAGAAAGAAAGAAAGAAAGAAAGAAAGAAAGAAAGAAAGAAAGAGGAGGAGAGGAAAGGATGGAGAGGTGAGAGAATGAGAGAGAAGGAGGAAGAAGAGAGAAAAGAAAAATGGAGACGAGGGAGGAAGAGAAGATGGAAATGAGGAAGGAAAAAAAGAATAGACTGAGGGAGGAAAGAAAGGAGGTTGGTGAGGGGAAGAAAGAGGAGGAAGGGAAGGAAAGAACAGAGGTAAGGAAGGGAAGAAAGAAGGTTGGAGGAGGAGGAAAAAAGACTAGAGAAGTAAGAAAAGAAATGAGGAAAAGTTGACCTGAGGAAAGAAAGAAGAATAGAAGAGGAGCAAGAGAGAAAAGCCAGAAGGTTGGAGAAGTGGAACAGGAGGAGGAAAGGAGGAAAAACAAAGACGAGAACAGAAAATTAGAATGCTGGATAAGGGAAGAAGGAAGAGAGGAAAAAGAAAACTGAGGAGATGAAGAAGGAGGGGAAGAAAAACAGAGGTGAGGGAGGGAAGAAAGAAGGTTGGAGGAGAGGAAGAAGGCAGGAGAGGAGAGAGAAAAATGAAGGTGAAAAAGGGAAAGAAAAGAGGTTGTTGAGATGAAGAAGGAGGAATAAAAAGATGAACAGAGGATAGGGAGAGAAAGAAAGAAGGATGGAAGAGGAGAGGAAAGAAGGATGGAAGAATAGAGGAGAGAGAAGGAGGAAAAAAGAAGACTGAAGGTGAAGAGGGAAGAAGAATGAAGGAGAGGAAGGGGAGAAAGAGGGCTGGAAGAGGAGAAAAGAAGAAAAGAAAAGAAGCAAAAAAACAAGAGAGACAGAAAAAAGTGAGATAGTGGGGAGAGAGGTGTGTGAGAGAGAGGAGGGAGAGATATGAAAGAGAAGAAGAGAAGAAAAAAGGCTGGAGGAGGAGAGGAAAGAAGGCAGAGAGGAGAGAGAGAAGGAGGAGGGAGGAAGAGTCGTGATGTTAGGCCGGGGAGGTACCGCCTGACCCGACGAGAGTGAAAGTTTGTGCAAAGGTACACGACCAGCCTTCTACCCCCCCCCCTCCCCCCTTATTCCCCCTCCCCCCCCCTCTCTCTCTCTCACACACCTCTCCCTTCTCTCACTCAGTCTCTCTATCTCTCTCTTGCTTCTTACATGTCTCTCACTTCTCATCTCCCTCATTCTCTTCTTCATTCTCATATCTCTTCTCCATCACTAACTCTCTCTCTCTTGCTTCTTGAATATCTCTCACTTCCTCACCTCCCTCATACTCTTCTTTCTTAATATTCATAACTTTCCTTCTTCATTCACTCATTTTCTTTCTTAATTTTCTTCATTTCTCTCACTTTTTCCTCTCTTTGTTTTCTTCTTAATATTCCTTCTCGCATTCTCTTCGCTTGACATTTTCATTTATCTCACTCTTCTTCTCCCTCCCTCGCATTTCTCTCTTTTCTTCTCTAACTCACTAATTATCTTTTTCTTCACATCAACGTTCATTTTTTCCTCTCTTATTTCTTCTTATTCTCCCTTCCTAACTCGCTCACTCTTTCTCTTTTGTTTACTTTTTTTTCTCTTTATCTTTAACTTCACTCTTTTCTTTCTCTCATTTCTATCTCTTCTTTTTCCTCTTACTTCTCAGCCCTCTCTCCCTCTCTCTCTCTCACTCACTCCCTTTCTTCCATATCCTTATGTTATTCCTCCCTGTTCCCTCCATTCTTTCCTCCCTTACTTCTTACGACGTTTCCTCCATCTTATCTCCCTCTCTCTCTTCTCCCTCCCTAAATCTCATCAACTCTTCCCTTCATCCTTCAATCCCTCCTCCTTCATCCCCTTATCTACCTCCTCTCATCCATTCCATATCTTACATCTCCTTTACTCACCCTTAAATCCCTTTCACCTTCCCTTCTCCCTTTTTTATCTTCCCTTTTACTCCCTTTTTAATCCATTCATCTTCTTCTCTCATTCATCTCCGTCTCTTGCATCTCCTTTTCTCCCTTTTAACTCCTTTTCACCTTCCCTTCTCCCTTTTTTATCTTCCCTTTTACTCCCTTTTTAATCCATTCATCTTCTTCTCTCATTCATCTCCATCTCTCACATCTCCTTTACTCCCCCTTAACTCCCTTTCACCTCCCTTTCTCCCTTTTTAGCTTCCCTTTTAGTCTCCCACACGCTCGCTGCTCCACCTCCTTAGTCTCCCCTCACCTCCACTTGATCTCCCCTTCCATCTCCCTCCGTGGCCTCCTGACCCCTCCTTTCCCTCATCTGGCTTATCTCCTCCACTTGTTCCCCTTTCTTCCACCTCCTTGCCCTCCCGCCCTCCCTGACCCATGCGTTCCTCCACCCTTTCTTTCCTCCCTTATCTCTCTCTCTCTCTCCCTTATTCGTAGGCCTCTCTCTCACTTGGTATATATATTGTTGGTTTTGTTCTATTGTATCTTCTTCGCTTTGTTCTGCTTTATCTTCTTATTGTTCTTGTTCTTCTTGTTCTTGTTATTGTTATTGTTTATCATTATCATTTTTTACTTCTTTTCTTTTCTTTTCTTCTTCTTCTTCTTCTTCTTCTTCTACTATTACTTCTTCTTTTTCTTCTTCTCCCTCCTCCTCCTCCTCCTCCTTCTCCTCCTCTTCCTCCTCCTCTATTTTTTTTTTAGCAGAACAACAAAAAAAGTAATACAGATAATGTGAATGTTGTATTGTATTTTTTCTCTAAACATACAATTACCAAACTCTCTCTCTCTCTCTCTCTCTCTCTCTCTCGCAGGATCGTGTTTACTTTCACTGTGGGAGGCTCAGGTATGTCTCCCACACCTGCCCGAGCGAGACAGGTGTGCAGGGGGGGGTGAAGGTGGAAGCTGCGGTAATTGGCAACACTGAAACAGGTAAAACTGAAACACCTGATGAGGAAGCAATAATAAAGTGGCAATAAGGACGTAGTAAAGACACACGAAAGGAAAGAAAAAATGTAAGTAAAAAAAAAAAAAAACATTACTGGGACTGGCAAGAAGACAAAGAGAGATAAACAAAGAGGATCAGGAGTACTTTTCTTTTCTTTTTTCTTTGTCGCACACACACACACACACACACACACACACACACACACACACACACACACACACACACACACACACACACACACACACACACACACACATTTACCCACACAAACAAAGAAAACGTAAACAAAAATATGAGTACTTTCTCCGCTTCCTAAAATGCGAATTCATACCTGGCGAGTTATGAATAAATTAGATTCTTCCGTGATTCTTCCATCCGGTGAATACAAGAGAGAGGTGAAAGAGGAAGAGGAGGAGAAAGATAAGGAAGAGGAGGAGGAGGAGGAGCAGCACTTTTGGCAGCTCTCCTAAAGCATGTGTAGATACTTGTAACTTTCTCCGCCTCTCACCTCGTCCACAGGGCATCCCGAGTCAAAATATTACAACCAGCAGAACATGCCCAGCCCTAAGGCACGCCGAGCTACCTCCAAATGATGCCCCGAGGAGGATGCGGAGTGAAAGTAGCAGAAGTCTGTGTAAGAGTGCGTGGAGTGGAAGACTGAGGAAGTAGCAGAGGGGAGAAGAAAATAGATAGATAGTGAAAGAAAGAACAATAGACAGCATCCGTGTATCTTTACGGCGGGAGATGGGAGATAAGAGATGGACTGCGGCGTGTATGGGAGATGGTGGTACTTAAGAGATGGGACTGTTTAACTGACTGGAAAACACTACCTGGAACTAATGACTGAGGAAACGGTGAGTGAGTACCTTTACCGAGAAACAGGTACGAGGGGAGAAAGCTGAGGTGGAGGAAGACGTGCAGGTGGAGTGAGGAGGGAGTGAGGTGGAGTGGACAGTTGGGGGAAAGTGAAAGTGAAGCTGATGGGAAGTAACGGAGGATAGGAGTAAGGGAGAGAAGGAGGAAGAGGAAGGGGTGGAGGGAGAAGAGGAGGAAGGGTGGGAAGGTAGAGAGGAATGGGAGAAAGGGAAGAGGGAGGTTGCAGGTACTTAAACATTGGACATGAAAGCACAAAAAATAATGGAAGGGGTGAATGGAAAGGAAGAGAAAGAGTCTGAAGGTAAAGAGAAATAAGAGAGAGGGATGCGGGAGGGTGCAGGTAGTAATTAAAGAAAGAAAGAAAGAAAATAAGAAAAATAAATAAATAAAGACGGAAAGAAAGCATTGAAGGAAAGAAAGAATATATGAAAGAAAGAAAGAAAGGCAGAAAGAAAGAAATAATTAATGAAAGAAACAATAAATAAAAGAAAGAATAAAAGAAAGAAAGAAAGAAAAAGTAAACAAATATGAACAATGGAGGATAAAATGGAGGGAGAGAACGAGGAAGAAGGAAGAGGAGAAGGAAGAGGAGGAATAAGAGTTTGAAAATAAAGAGGAATGGAAGAAAGGGATGGAAGAGGCTGCAGGTTGTACTTAAACACTGAATACGAAAGAAAAGAAGTAATGAAGAAAATGGGGGAAGAAAAGAACAAGGAAAGGAAGGAATGCAGGGAGAGAAGAAAGGAAGAAAAGGAAAAGAGGAATGGAACAAGGGAAGTTGAAGGCTGCGGGCACATAATATCGACTTGCAAGACTGAAGATGAAAGGAAAAGAGTAACTGAGGACAGGACGAAGAGAGAGAATGAGAATGGAAGAAGAGGAAGGGAAGGAGGAAAGGTGGAAAGATAAAGGGGAATGAGGGAAAGGAATATATGAGGCTGCAAGGATATAGAATCGACTTAACAATGAAAACAACAGCAAAGAGTAAAGGAGAAGAGGACGAAAAAAAAAAGAGAAGAACCAGAAGGAAGGGGTGGAATGAAAAAAGCAATAAGGGAGAAAAGATATGGATGACTGAGGGGAAAGAGATGTGGGAGGGTGAAGGCACGGAATAGAAACTTAAATAACGAAAACAAAAGCAAGAATAATGGAGGATAAGACGAAAGAAGAGAAGAACCAGAAGGAAGGAGTGGAAGGAAAGAAGCAATAAGGGAGAAAAGATAAGGATGACTGAGGGGAGAGGTGTAGGAGGGTGAAGGCACGGAATAGAAACTTAAATAATGAAAACAAAAGCAAAGAATAACGCAGAATAGGACGGAGGGAGAGAAAAAGGAAGGCGGGAAGGGAGACAAAGAGGAGGAAGTTTGAGAAGATAAAGAAGATTAATAGGAAGGGATGTGGACGGCTGCTGGAACGGTGCATCAGCTCAAGCAAAGAAAACAAAAGAAGCAGAACCAGCGCACACAAGAAGACAAATATAACAACGATGAAGACAGAGATAAATCCTTCAGAGAGGCAAGAGAGGAGGAGGAAGACGAGGCTCTCAGACGCCTTGGGAATAAATTAAAAGACGTGAAGAGTTGATGGTCGCGGCAAATGAAGTTGGTGGAGCAAAAAAATAAATAAATAAACACAAACGAAATAACTCCCGCCAATTACTGCAGAGTGAAAACATTAGAAAACATGCATACCTTTGTTTTTTATACTGAGAAACCCATTAATGTTAACAATGCAACAACCCGAAAGGAAAGATAGACAGATAGATAAAGAGAGAGAGAGAGAGAGAGAGAGAGAGAGAGAGAGAGAGAGAGAGAGAGAGAGAGAGAGAGAGAGAGAGAGAGAGAGAGAGAGAGAGAGAGAGAGAGAGAGAGAGAGAGAGAGAGAGAGAGAGAGAGAGAGAGAGAGAGAGAGAGAGAGAGAGAGAGAGAGACACCAACCCTTTACTCACGGAGGGTCAATCTCAGGTGACCTTTACGAATGACCAGATGACCTTTTCTGAACCTGAGGGAGGGAGGGGGGAGAGAAGAGGGGAAGAAGGGGAAGGGGAGGAGGGAGAGGGGGGAGAGAGACCAGATCACCTCCCACTCCAGAAACAGCCTCCTCCTCCTCCTCCTCCTCCTTTTCCTCCTCCTCTTCCTCCACGTTACCTAACTCGGTGGCATTTGGCTTAAGTGAATCTCATTACCGGTTTACAGTAGTGAGGAAATTGTTCAAAGGCCTTAAAAGGACAATATTAAAGTTAACGGTGGTGGTGGTGGTGGTGGTATTGTGAATGGTAGCACTAGGAAACACACACACACACACACACACACACACACACACACACACACACACACACACACACACACACACACACACACACGACCAGACAATTTCACGCTTTTTCACGCGGCGCAAAAAGTCATTAAAGTATACAAAGAAAAAAGGCAACGCGCAGCAAAAACAATTCCAAGCAAATGGCGAGAGAAAAAGAAGAAATGTGACGATTACGAACATTCTCTCTCTCTCTCTCTCTCTCTCTCTCTCTCTCTCTCTTATATCCTTCCCACATTCCTTCCAGTTTCTTCATCTTGTTCTCTTCCTCTTTCTCTCCTTCCCTTTTACCTTCCTTTCTTTCTTCCTTTTTCCTTATTTCCCTCCTTTCTACATTCTCTTTTGCTTCCTCATTTTATTCTCTTCCTCCTTTCCGTCCACCCATTCTTAGTTTCTTTCTTCTACCCTCTTCTTCTTTCACTCTTTCCTCCTTCCTCATTACAGTTTCTTCTTCCTTTCATTTTTTCCTTCTTTCTTCTTTTCTTTCCTTCCTCTTTGCCTCTTCATCCCTTTTTCTCTTCATGCATCCTTTCCTTCCTTTCTTCATTTTTCCTTCCCTGATGTCCTTCCCCTTCTCCCTATCTTCTTCCTTTCCTTCCTTCTTATCTTTATTACGTTTATCATCTTCCTTCCTTTCATCCTTCCTCTTTTTCCCTATCCGCCTTCACGGCTTCCTTTATTTCCTTCTTTCTTCCTACCTCCGTCCCTTCTTTTATTATTACTTTCCTTCCTTCCTTCCTCTCTTTCTCCCTCTATCCCTTCCTGCCTTCTTTCCTTCCTTCCCTTCTTCCTTCTATCCTTCTTTATTCTTCACATTTCCTTTCCTTACTCCTTAACCTCCTTCCTTTCTTCTGGTTCTCTTCCACCCTCCCCATCTTAAATCCTTCCTTCCTTCCTCCCTCCCTCCTTCCTTCCTCCTTCGTGAGATCAGGTGAGGTACGGAGAGGCGAGGGGGGGAGGGGGAGGGGGGAGAGTGTGATGTGCAAGAGACTAAAGTTTGCTTTCACTGGACTGTGTGTGACGCAACTCTCTCTCTCTCTCTCTCTCTCAATCTCTCAATCTATCTATCTATCTATCGTTCTCTCTAGGTGTATATGTTTTTATGTGTATGTGTGTGTGTACGTGTGTGTTTATGTATGTATGTATGTATGTATGTATGTATGTAAGTATGTAAGTATGTATGTATGTATGTATGTATGTATGTATGTCTCAGGCTACGTAAGCAAGGTGATCAGGATGTCTACGGAAACCCGTCCAGACAATCCTTACAAGCCTTTTCAGCCTTTTCCTAATCACTACCACTACTACCACTACTACTACTACTGTTGCTACCACTGCTAATCTTTTTCTACCATGCCTCTCCCACCCTTGCATAACCAATCACCCACTTCACCAGTTCTCCTTCCCGCCTCGACCTCCACCTTCCACCCCTGTCACCTCCCTTCCACTACTAACATGCTCTCTTGAATTCCTGCGCATCGGGGGGAAGAGAATCACTGAGGAAGGAATGTGAGGAGGGGAACAATGCAGGTTTAAAGAATAGGATATCTTCCGACAACAACTTTTACTTATTATCGAGGCTTAGTGTGTTTTCTTGTGTTGGTTGAGGAAATGAAGTGAGTTATGTGTTAGTGAAGCATTGGGAGGGTAACAATAGAGGTTTTAGGAATGGGTTACCTTACTGCAACAACTATTACTTATTACCAAAGCTTAGTGTTTTTTTTCTTGTGTTGGTTGAGGAAATTAAATGAGTTATGTGTTAGTGATGTATTGCGAGGAATAGAATCACTGAAGAAGGGATGTGTAGAGAGTAACAGAATAGGTTTTAAGAATAGGTTATCTTTCTGCAACAACAATTACATATTATCGAAGTTTAATATTTTCTTCTTTTTGTCTAGGAAGTTAAATGAGTTAGTGAAGAATTGGGGAGAACAGAATCACTGAAGAAGGGATATGTAGAGAGTAACAGAATGGGTTTTAAGAATAGGTTATCTTTCTGCAACAACAATTACTTATTATCAAAGTTTAATGTTTTCTTCTTTTTGTCAAGGGAGTTAAATGAGTTAGTGAAGAATTGGGGAGAAGAGAATCACTAAAAAAAGGATGTGAAGAGGATAACAGTGCAGATTTTTAGAATGAGTTATCTCGCAACAACTATTATTTACTATAGAAGCTTGATGGGTTTTTTTTTTCTTATTTTTGTTGAGGAAATTAAATGAGTTATGTGTTAGTGAAGCATTAGGGGGAATAGAATCACTGAAGAAGGGATGTGTAGAGAGGTAACAGTATAGGTTATAGGAACTGGTTATCTTCTTGCAACAATTCTTACTTAGTATCGAAGCTTCACGTGTTTTCTTTTTTTTTCTTTTTTTTTGGTTAAGGAAATTAAATGAGTTATGTGTTAGTGATGTATTGAGAGGAATATAATCGCTGAAGAAGGGATGTGGAGGGTAAGAGTATAGGTTATAGAAACTGGTTATCTCCCTGCAACAACTCTTACTTATTATCGAAGCTTACTGTGGTTTTTCTTGTGTTGGTTGAGGAAATGAAATGAGTTATGTGTTAGTGAAGCATTGAGAGGAATAGAATCACTGAAGACGGGATGTGTAGAGAGTAACAGTATTGGTTTTAGGAATGGGTTTATCTATTATCGAGGCTTAGTACGTTTTTTCTTCTTTTTGTTCAGGGAAATTGAAAGAGTTATGTGTTTGTAAGGCATTGGGAGAAATTAAGTCACTGAAAAAGGTATGTGTAGAGAGGTGACAATATAGGTCTTAGGGACTGGTTATTCTCCTGCAACAATTATTACTTATTATCGAAGCATAGTTTTTTTTTCTTCTTTTTGTTGAGGAAGTTCAGTGAGCTATGTGCTGGCGATGACTGGAAAGAAGATGAGGAGGAAATTATATAAACGAAGGGAAATGTTTACTTGGCAATGTGCTTTTTCTTCTTGTTGTTGAGGAAGTTAAATGAGTTACGTGTTGCTGATGACTGGAGAGAAGGTGAGGAGGAAATATGATAAACGAAGGGAAATGTTTACTTGGCAATGTGCTTTTTCTTCTTGTTGTTGAGGAAGTTAAATGAGTTACGTGTTGCTGATGACTGGAGAGAAGGTGAGGAGGAAATATGATAAACGAAGGGAAATGTTTACTTGGCAATGTGCTTTTTCTTCTTGTTGTTGAGGAAGTTAAATGAGTTACGTGTTGCTGATGACTGGAGAGAAGGTGAGGAAGAAATATGATAAACGAAAGGAAATTATATACTTGGCGAGACTTAAACTTTTACTCGTGGTCAAGAAAAACCGGAATTATACTTTCTGTTCCATATACTGCAAGCGGGTGATGAATGACGGGAAGGAAAATAATGGAAAGAAAAGAAAGAAGGCAGAGAAGGAGGGAGAGAGGGAGGAAGGAAAGAATGAAGGGAAGGAAAATAAAGGGAAAAAAGAAAGAAGGCAGAGAAGGAGGAAGAGAGGGAGGAAGGAAAGAATGACGGGAAGGAAAATAAAGAAAAGAAAGAGGGAAGGGAAGGAGGGAGAGAGGGAGGAAGGAAAGAATGAAGGGAAGGAAAATAAAGGAAAGAAAAGAAAGAAGGCAGAGAAGGAGGGAGAGAGGAAGGAAGGAAAGAATGAAGGGAAGGAAAATAAAGGAAAGAAAAGAAAGAAGGCAGAGAAGGAGGGAGAGAGGGAGGAAGGAAAGAATGACGGGAAGGAAAATAAAGTCTAGAAAAGAAAGAAGGCAGAGAAGGAGGGAGAGAGGGAGGAAGGAAAGAATGAAGGGAAGGAAAATAAAGGAAAGAAAAGAAAGAAGGCAGAGAAGGAGGAAGAGAGGGAGGAAGGAAAGAATGACGGGAAGGAAAATAAAGGAGGGAGAGAGGGAGGAAGGAAAGAATGAAGGGAAGGAAAATAAAGGATAGAAAAGAAAGAAGGCAGAGAAGGAGGGAGAGAGGAAGGAAGGAAAGAATGAAGGAAAGGAAAAAGTAATAAATAAGTCAAAAAGGAAAAGAGAAAAAAGGAGCTAAGCATTCGTAAAAAAATAATGAGCGATAATTATTCACGCGACTCATGATGAAAACTTAAATGCATTCGAGTCCTTTATTTATTTATTTTTTTATATATATATTTTTTTTGAAGATGCAAGGTGATGGTGGTGGTGATATTGATGGTGATGGTGGTGATGGTGGTGACGGGTGGTTGAGGTGCTTTCTTCTGGGTGGTTGACTGTCTCTTTACTGGTGCGTGGAGGGGGGTGGGGGGGGTGAAGGGGTGAGGGGTGAAGGCGTGTCACGTGCAGCCCCTCCGTCACCCCTTCCCCCCTCCGTCTCCCCTTCCCCCCTCCTCCTCCCCTCCCCCCCCTTCTAAACAGACCAAAATAATCACCGTGGAGGAGGGACGGAAGGAAGGGAGGGAGGGAGGGAGGGAGGAAGGAAGGAAGGAAGGAAGAAAGGAAGGAAGGAAGGAAGGAAGGAAGGGGGATAGGAGCAAGGAAGGAAGGAAGGAAAAAAGAAAGGAGTAAAAAAGGAGGAAGAAAGGAAGGAAGGAAGGGAGGAAGGATGGAAGGGAGGAAGGAAGGAAGGAAGGTAGAAAGGAAAAAAGGAAGGAAGGAAAGAAGGAAGGAAGGGGGATAGGGGCAAGGAAGGAAGGAATGAGAAAAGAAAGGAATAAAAAATGGGAGGGAGGTTACGGAGGAAGAAGAAAGAAAGGGAGAAAAAATGAAGGAAAGAGTAAGAAAAGGGTAAAGGAAAGAAGGAGGGAAGGAAGGATGGAAGGAAGGAGGGAAGAGCGGGAAGGATGGAAGGAGGGAGGAAAAAAGGAAGGAAAAGATTCACATATCGAAGGAGAGAAGAGCAAATTAAATCAAATAGATAAAGAAAATAACAAAAGAAACCAGGACAAGAAAGGAAGGGAGAAGGAAAGAGGAAGAAGGAGAAGGGAGGAAGGAGAAAGGAAAAATTATGATCGGGGAGTTAAAAGAAAGGACTGGAGGAAGAAAGGAAGGAAGAGGAGGAGGAGAAGCAATAAAACAAAGAAGGAAGGAAGGAGGAGAGGAGAGGAAGGCGCGACAGATGGCAGAAAAGAACGAAAAGAGATGAACTAAAAAAAAGGAAGAGAGGGAGGGAGGGAAGGATGACTGTGTGCGTGTTTATGTAAAAAAAAGAAACACACACACACACACACACACACACACACACACACACACACAAAGGCACGCGCACACACACACGCACAAAGGTACACAAGGTCATGAAGGGTTAAAACTACTTTCTAAAACTAGATTCTGATCACCCGAGACACGATGGACTGTGACTGACTGACTGACTGGGGAAGTAAAAAACCGAAGACGAGAAAGTGTCAATCTGTAAAAAAGAACTTCCACGAATTACTGAAAGAGTGAGGCTCATATTTTCACGCATTTCGGAGCTTACACACCCACATTTGACAAGGCTTTCCTAGAAGTTGTGGGTATGTCCATGGGTTACTTTATGAGCCTAGTGATAGTCTGACAAGGTTTCTGTACCATATATGTGAAGGATACTCATGAGAGATATTCTTATGCATTTCGGAGCTTACACACACACAGTTGATAATGCGTTCCTGGAAGTTGTGGGTATTTCCATGGGTTGTTTTATGAACCTAGTGATAGTTTGACAAGGCTTCTGTACCATATATGTGAAGGATACTCATGAGAGATATTCTTATGCATTTCGGAACTTACACACCCACATTTGACAAGGCTTTCCTGGAAGTTGTGGGTATTTTCATGGGTTAGTTTATGGGCCTATAGTGATAGTTTGACAAGGCTTCTGCACCATATATGTGAAAGATACTCATGAGAGCCCGACTAATCTCTCTTGTGGCATTTATAGGTATTTGTTGTGAGAGCTGAAAGCGTTTGAGAGGACGGGGCTGAGATGCAATTACTTATGTGAGTGAGAGAGAGAGAGAGAGATGATCCAACACCATGCCACACAGGATCTGCTGCTTCACGCCCTGACTGCTTGACTGACTATTGAGTGATGCCTAATGAATGGTTTGTTAAATGTCCGACTGACTTGGATAACGAACTAGCTTTCCAACTGACTGCCTGACTGACTAACTATTAGAGAATGACTGTTTGGTCGAGTTTCCAATTGACTGGAACAACCAACAACCATTCCAACTGATTGATTAACTGGCTGACTGACTGACTGACTGACTGTCTATTTCGTTGAATACTGACTAAGTGGCTCTGGCTGAGTTACCAACTGAACGAATGCCTTCTTCCTGATCCGCGATATGAACATCAAACAGGTTTAATAAGGTTCTGGACCACTTACAGTTAATAACGGCGAACCTGGCAAAAAAAAATATATATATACTCTGCGCCAGAAAGAAGAATAAAGAAAGCTGAGGAATATGTAACCGACACTGACATTTTAACAATATTACAAAACCGAACGACATATCTGACCGAGAAGAACTAGAAAACTAAGGAAGCATTTAACCAACCCACCAAACGACCGACTGAAGGACTGACTCACTGCCTGGCTGCCTCGCTGACTCCCTGCATGGCTGCCTAGCTCTTCACTGGCTAAGGGGAGCGCTTAACACCACTGCGCGAATATTTTAAAGCCACATCGAACTGAGTCATGAAGTTAACTGTAAGGCAACTTGACCCACTGAGTAACTGGCACGCCGACCCACTCACTCATTCACTCCCTCACTCACTCCACTGACAGCCAAACCTCAAAGCGTAGTTGCCCCCTTGAAAAGAAAACGGAGTGAGGTAAGAATAGCGAGTTTTTAAGCATTTTCTTCTGCGATTTGGTGATTATGGTGTGTAGTGTGCTGGTGGTGGTGATAGTGGTCATAGGTGGTGGTGATAGCGGCGTACTGTCTAGATAGGTGTTGCACTGGAGGTGGAAGTAATTGTGAAAAACTGTGGTCTTCGTTTTAATGGGTGGTGGTGATGGTGATGATTGTGGTGGTGATGATGGTGGTGATGCTTTTGGTGGTGATGGTGGTGATATTTAGAGTTACTGGGTGTCTGAATGTGTGGTTTAATTCTGCGGTTGGTGATTTTAGTGGTTTGTGTTATTAGTGGTGGTGAGGGGAGTGATGGTGGTGGTTGGGAGGAGGTGGTGGTGGTGATGTTAGTGATGGTGGTGGTGGTAGGAGGTGGTGATGGGGGAGATGGTAGTGGTGGTGGTGGGGGGGGGGGGGTAGGAGGAAGCGGTGATGAGGCCTGTTTCAAAATATTCCATCAAGCCAAAAAAAAAAAAGTTACGCCGTACTTTTACTAAGCTGATGTAAGAAAAAATTATAATCCATAAAAGTCTTGCAATATTACTTCCTCGTGGAGTGTAAGTCGTGGATGAAGGAAGAAAACAATAAATGAACGAAGAAGAGAAAAATTAGAGAAACAGTTAAAAGAGGGTTAAAATAAAGTGATTAAATAAATGAAAATAAATAAAAAAATGAAACTAGATGAATGAATAAATAAATAAATACATAAACAAAGAAAGAAAGAAAGAAAAGAGAAAAATAGAGCAACAGTCAGAAGTGATAAACTAAATAAAAATAAATGAATAAAGAAAATAAATGAATAAAGAAAGAAAGAAAGAAATGACAAAAAATGAATGAGGAAGGGGAAACTTAGAAACAGTCAAAAGCAATGAAAATATGTGACAGCTTAGACATTGTTGCTAATTAAACGACAGGTTGTTGAGTGCATACCTGTGTACAAAATTAAGCACACACACACACACACACACACACACACACACACACACACACACACACACACACAAGGAAAAAAAATGGAAAAATCTTACATGAGAAAAAAAAACGGAAAAAAATAGTATAGAGGTTAAGGCAAGAAGTGAATGGCTGATGGAAACACGAACTTTACGAGAAAAAGTAATATTCAATTCTTGTTCTTCTTTTTATCTCATTTCCTCACTTCTTTTCCCGCTCCCTTTACTGCATCATCTTCATACTCGTCTTCCCCCCTTTTATCTCCCTTCCTTCTAGTCTTCCTTACGTAGCTTTTCTATCTTATCTTTCTCTCTCCCTTGTTCTTTCTAGTTCCTTTCCCTCCCTTTTTATCTTCCTTACGTAGCTTTTCTATCTTATCTTTCTCTCTCCCTTGTTTTATTCAGTTCCTTTCCCTTCCTTTTTATCTTCCTTACGTAGCTTTTCTATCTTATCTTTCTCTCTCCCTTGTTCTTTTTTATTTCCTTTCCCTCCCTTTTTATCTTCCTTACGTAGCTCTTCTATCTTATCTTTCTCTCTCCCTTGTTCTTTTTGTTCCTTTCCCTTCCTTTTTATCTTCCTTACGTAGCTTTTCTATCTTATCTTTCTCTCTCCCTCGTTCTTTTTAGTTCCTTTCCCTCCCTTTTTATCTTCCTTGCGTAGCTTTTCTATCTTACCTTTCTCTCTCCCTTGTTTTATTTAGTTCCTTTCCCTCCCTTTTTATCTTCCTTACGTAGCTTTTCTATCTTATCTTTCTCTCTCCCTTGTTTTATTCAGTTCCTCTCCCTTCCTGTTTGACTCCTTGCAATCCTCACTATCTTTATCACTAACCTTTTTTCCCTTCTCGGCCTCATGCAATCTTCACTTCATTGTTCTCTGTTCTTCCTCTCTATTCTCGTCTACCATTTTTACTCCCCTCCTTTCTTTCTCGCCTCCTTGCCATTTTATTCCCTTTCTCTCCCTTCTTTCTTATCTACATGCCTCCTCCCATTACATTTCTTACTATCTTTTTCTTTCCTCACCCTTTTCGTCTTTTTTTTTTTTTTTACAGTAGAGGAGACAGTGCAAGGGCGTAAAATAGAAGAAGAAAACAATAATGAAAAAAAAAAAAAGCCCGCTACTTACTGCTCCATCCCTCCATTCCTCTCTTTCCTTCCTTTCTTCTTCTTGTCCCCTCACCCATTCTCATTTCCTATCGTTCCCCTCCTCGTCTCTTTACCATTTTCCTTCCCTTCCCTTCATTTCTGACTCTCTTTCCTCTCCCTTTTCTTCTTACCATCCTCCATCCCTCTCTTTCCTTCCTTTCTCCTTCTTGTCCCCTCACCCATTCTCATTTTCTATCGTTCCTCTCCTCGTATCTTTACCATTTTCCTTCCCTTCCCTTCATTTCATACTCTCTTTCCTCTCCCTTTTCGTCACCATCCTCCATCCCTCTCTTTCCTACCTTTCTCCTTCTCCCTTTCCCCATTTCCTATCGTTCCTCTCCTCGTCTCTTTACCATTTTCCCTCCCTTCCCTTCATGTCTTATTCTCTTTCCTCTCCCTTTTCGTCTAACCATCCTCTATCCCTCTCTTTCCTACCTTTCTCCTTCTTGTCCCCTTTCCCAATTCCTATTTCCTATCGTTCCTCTCCTCGTCTCTTTACCATTTTCCCTCCCTTCCCTTCATGTCTTACTCTCTTTCCTCTCCCTTTTCGTCTCACCATCCTCAATCCCTCTCTTTCCTTCCTTTCTCCTTCTTGTCCCCTCACCCATTCTCATTTCCTATCGTTCCTCTACTCGTCTCTTTACCATTTTCCCTCCCTTCCCTTCATGTCTTCCCCTCTGACAGCCTCTTCCGTCACGTACCTTCATCGGAGCCGTCGGGACAGTCTAGGTAGCCATCGTTGACGTACTCCAGGGCCACGCAGAGGGACGCGTTGGCCCGACACGGCTGCTCCACCGCCAAGTCACATCCATACTCGTCTGGGGAGGGAGAAGGGGCGATGTTATTATGATTGTTGTGCTGTTATTGTTAGTATTGTTCTTATATATTGTTTGCGAGGATGGCGAGAAGACGAGGAGGGGCAAAAAGGATGGTGATAAGGGGAGTGAGTCTTGCAAGTAGTCAAAAAGTGTTATCATAATTATTATCACTTGTTGTAGTTGTATGGTGATGGTGGTGGTTGTGGTGCTGGTAGTGGTGGTGCTTGTTATAATAGTTTTAGAATTCGCGAAGTATTATTAAGTGCTATGTATTTGTTTTGTTTTTTTTGTTTACAGGTTGTGATCGTAGTAGTAGTAGTAGTAGTAGTAGTAGTAGCAACAGTAGTAGTTGTAGTAGTAGTAGTGGTGGTGGTAGTGGTGGTAAGGCGCTAGGTAGGGGGGCGGGGGGGGAGGTGGCCGGGGTTAAGAACGGTGGGCGGATTTCATTAATAGCCGAAATTACACCTCGTCGTGGCCCCCAGGTAACGCTAGACTCAACGCCTGTAATGTGTGTGTGTGGGGTGAGGAAGGCAGGGAAGAAGGAGGATTGAGGAGGGGAAGGGAAGGTACGAAGGAAGTACTGATAACGGGACTAAATACTCGTTGCTACAGCTTGGTACTTTTCTTCTCGTCCTCTATCCCTCCCTTGCATTTTACCGTACAACAATAGCAAACGGATGAATAAAAGATGAGAAGCAACGGAAACAGGAAGAAGGTTACTTTCCCTTATAGACAGCGCAAGGAATAATAAAGTAAAATGACAAATATTAGATAATACACAAAGGAAGAAAGAAAACAGACAGCCTTGGAAATGAAAACAAGAGAAAGCATGAGACAAAACAATGAACCGCAAAAAAGAACAATAAAATATAATAATAATCAATAATATATATATACGACGGCAAATACGACTGACAAAGACACATAGAAAAATAATGTCAGCTAGAGAAATGGAAACAAGGGACTGCACGAGACACGATGCAGAACGAAAGAACAATAAAATAAAGTAATGGTTAGTAATATGTGACGGCAACTTTTACGGATATGAGAACAAAGAAGAAAAAATGTGAGCTTGAGAAATGACCACAAGGGAATGCACGAAACGACACGATGCAACGCGGAGGAAATGAATGGAAAGGGAAGGGAAGGAGAGGAGAGGAGAGGAGAGGAGAGGAGAGGGGAGGAAAGAGAGGGGAGGAGAGGAGAGGAAATGAAAGAGAAAAGGAAAGAAAAGGAAAGGAAATAAAGAAAAGGAAAGGAAAGGAGAGAAAAGGAGAGGAGAGGAAAGGAAAGGAAAGGAAGGGAAGGGAGAGGAAAGGAGAGGATAAAAGAGGGAAGGGAAGGAAAGGATAGGAAAGGAAAGGAAAGGAGAGGGGAGAGAAAAGGAAAGGGGTGGACTGGAAAGGAAAGAAAAGGAGAGAAAAGGTAAGGAAAGGAAAGGAGAGGAAAGAAAAAAGAAAAGAAAGGAAAGGTAAGGAAAGGAAAGGAAAGGAAAGGAAATAAAAAGAAAGGAAAGAGAAAAGAACGGAGAGGAAGTCCTGAATACGTAATGCCGGCAGGAAAGACGGAGGAAAAGAAACAAGCATAACGACCCGAGAAGAAATATTGTTGCCAGAAATAAAAGAACGGAAACCCTCGCACATTCACCCACGAAGGTTCACGAACGTGCTGCAAACGGCGCAAAAACGTGACGTAAAAAAAAGTCCCTTCACCTGAACCAAAGCAGAGGTTAATGAAGCAGACCGGCAGGTGTTGACACAGGTAAAACACAGGTGACCCAACCCCCCTTAAACCTCCCTCTTCCCCCCTCCCATTCCAACGGTGCCAAGGATGAAGAGAAGATGGATGAAGAGAAACTACAAGAAAATGGATGAAGAAAAACGATAAGAAAATGAGAAAAAATACAAGAAAATTATTAAAGCGAAATGATAAGGAAATGGATGAAGAGAAAAGATGAGAAAATGAATGAAGAGAAAATAAAAGAAAGTTAATTAAGGGAACCGATAAGAAAATGGATGAAGAGAAAATAAAAGAGAAACGGGTGAAATAACGCCACTGTCAAGAGAAATCAGATGAAGACAAGAAGAAACAATGGAGAGAAAAAAAAAAAAGCGAAATCACTGCAGCGGAAAAAAAACGTATCAGGCAAAAAGTTTATAGAAGTGAATGACAAAAAATGTATAAAAAGAAAAACAATGAAATAACTCCGCCATAAAGATTAATTAGACGGGAAAAAAGAAAACAATCAAGAGGGGAAAAAACTAAATCGCTGCTGAGTACGAATCGTGAGGCAAAAAGTAAAAACAAGAAACAAAAATAAAAAAGTAAAAAAAAAAGCTAAATAAGGAAAAAAACAAAAACGACTCCACCGTAAAATAAGTGACGCAAAAATAAGAAAAAGGAAAAAATCTATATAATGACAAACGAAACCACTGAAACGGAAAACAAATGACACTCCAAAAAAAAAGAGAGGAAAAAGCTAAATAAGGAAATACAAAACCACTTCACCGTAAAATAAGTGACTCAAAAACACGAAAAAAAGGAAAAATCTATATAGGGAAAAAGGAAAACGGAAAACAAATGACACTCAAAAAAACAAAAAAAAAGAGAAGAAAGCTAAAGAAGGAAATACAAAACCACTCCACCGTAAAATAAGTGACTCAAAAACACGAAAAAAAAGGAAAAATCTGTATAGGGAAAAACGAAACCACTTCACCGAAAAACAAATGACACACAAAAAAACAAAAAAAATATATAAAAGCTAAATAAGGAATAACGAAACCACTTCACCGTAAAACAAATACTACTAAAAAAAAAGCTAAATAAAACGAAAAACAAAATCACTTAACCGAAAAACAAAAGACACTCAAAAATACAATAAAAAGATGAACGACAAAAGCTGAGCGCAAGAAAATTTAACAAAAACAATTACTAATATTCAGAAACACGCACCGTCACGCCTCGCATTACCTTCGCCTTATTACACTTAATTACGCCGATGAGATTAATCCATTACCCCCATCATCGTAGTGGTTTCGTATTACTCTCCTGTAGGTTCAAATTTACCCCAAGGATCACGTAACAAAGGAGAATTAAGAAACATGCAGCGTTACACATCACGTTCTATCCACCCTCATTACAACCAATTACACCGAAGAGATCCAGCCAAATTATTACTCATGTGTTTCCTAATCTGTCCTCATTTTATCAAGAGCATTTAATTATTTTTTTTTGTGGGGGGGTAATTTTTTTCTCGCTTACTCGTCATATTTTTCCTTTTAGTTAACATTTTCATTGCTGTTCATTTGCACATCTCTCCAAATTTATTCATTGCACGTTAACGCTCCAATATGAACCATGCGATAGAGGTAATAATATCCAAACCACATATCACTTATACCTCCGACTACACCTGAGATCAAACCAAATACACCTGTTCTAATTAATTCCATGCAGGTAAAGGCTCCCACAAGAACCATATGACAGAGGTAAAGATAAAAATATGCAGAATTACACCCCCATGCCACCTTTACTCCATTACCTTCGACTACACCTGTGAAATCCAACCAATTACACCTGTCCTAATTAATTCCATGCAGGTTAAGGCTCCGGCAAGAACCATATGACAGAGGTAAAGATAAAAATATGCAGAATTACACCCCCATGTCACCTTTACCCCATAACCTTCGACTACACCTGTGAAACCCAACCAATTACACCTGTCCTAATTAATTTCATGCAGGTTAAGGCTCACACAAGAACCATATGACAGAGGTAAAGATAAAAATATGCAGAATTAAACACCCATGTCACCTTTACCCCATAACCTTCGACTACACCTGTGAAACCCAACCAATTACACCTGTCCTAATTAATTTCATGCAGGTTAAAGCTCCCACAAGAACCATATGACAAAGGTAAAGGTAAAAATATGCACACTCACTCCACCTGTCACCTTCACCCCACTACATTCCATTACACCTGAGATCTAGGCAATAACCGTAACCTCATATTGTCCTTATTTCTTCCCCGCAGGTAACGGTGATTGAGGCAAAACATTTACCTAGCCCTTCCCTCACGCTCCTCCCTTCCCCCTTCCCTCCCCTCTTAACCCTCTCTAACCCCCCCACCACCTCCCTCACGCTCTTACCCTCCCCTCCCCTCATGCCCCCTCTTCCCGCCCCCCAGCTCCTAGAATAAAAACCACATCGTCGAGGAAACTTGGCAACACTGCGAAAGGTTAGTGGGGCTTCGTGATGATTCGGGAGTTTGGGAAGCAGTGGTGCCACGTCGTGAATTACCTGGCGATGTTGTTACTCAGTCTGCCTACACCTGTCCGTCTGTGTGTGTGTGTGTGTGTGTGTGTGTGTGTGTGTGTGTGTGTTTTTCTCTGTGTTTGTTTATATGTCTGTTTGAATGTGTGTCATGTACGTATGTATATATGTATGTAAGTAGGAATGTCTGTGTCTGTCTGTCTCTGTCTATCTGTCTCTCTATCTTTGTCTGTCTGTCTATCTGTCTCTCATCGGTAAACTCAATGTATGTATAAATAAAATAAAAAAACATGATACACAGACGAGGCGTAAAAAGTATCGTGACAATACAATTTACAGAGAGGAAAAAAGATAAAAATGCAGATGGCTCGTTTTGCTTCACGGTCTAAACACCTTATGCACACACACACACACACACACACACACACACACACACACACACACACACACACACACACACACACACACACACACGCGTCATACCACTACAGCACTTTTTTCCCTCCTCCTGTTCACTCTTTTTTCCACTCTCGTTCGCTTCTTTCCCTCGTCCCGTTCCTTCCCCTTGCACGCCGCCATCAGGAGCTTAATTATATTCGGTAAACAGTCTCGTTGCAGGGCAGAACACACTAAGTCGCGGTCTGTTTGGCGTCTCCTGAGGTGCATTGATACGCCTCTTCTGTTGTTCCGAGTCCCGCTACGCCAGGCACCTCCTCCTTCTCCTCCTCCCCTTTCTCACCTCTCCACCTCTCCCTCCCTCTCACCTTTCCTTCCTTTCCTCCCTCCCGCCCTCCTTCCGTTCCGTCAGTGTTCCTCTTCCTCTTTCTCTCTCTCTTCTTGTTCCCTTCCTTCATTACCATCCTTCCTTCCTTCCTTCCTTCCTCAGTTTTCTTCGTTATTTTTTTATCTCATTATTTTATGTTACCTTATTTATCCTAATCTTATCCACAGCATCTTTTATTTTTGTCCTTTTCTTCTTTTCTCTCACTTTCCCACCTTCCTTCCTTCCTTCCTTCCTTTCTCAGTTTTCTCTATTGATTTTTTTTTCTCCTTAATTTATGTTACCTTGTCTATCCTCATCTACGCCGTCTTTTATATTTCTGTCTTTTCTTCTTTTAATCTCACTTTCTCGCCCGTTTTTTCATCTTTATTTCATGTTCCCATCAATGTTTTTTTTCATCTTCACACATCTTACGTTTCTTTTTTTCACTTTTTTGCCTATTTTTCCTCCTACGTTCATGTAATTTTCCTTATATAATCCTCTTCTCATCCCTCTACTTCTCATTTATATCCCTTACCGTGTTCTCTTTTCCCTTCCTCCCTCCTTCACCTACATTTCTATTTCTCTATGTTTATTTTACCTTTTTTATTCTTTACTCATCTTTCACCTTCCCATTTTTATCCATAACATCCTCTTCTCTCTCCCCTTCCCTCCTTCACCTACATTTCTACCTCTCTTCACCCCTTCCTATCCTATCCTTTTCCCATCCTTCATCTTTACACTTTCATCTATATCGTCCCTTTCTCTACAAGCCTTTCCTTCACCTACATTTCTACCTCTCATCCCCCCTTCCTCTCCTTCAGTCTCCTTCACCTCCATCTTCCTTTATCCCGCCATTAACAGTTCTCCATACAGTTAAAAACACGTATCACCCTCCTTAACAGCCCCGTAATTAATGCAACACCTTATTTAGTCCAGGTGATAATGACCTCAAGCGGGATGATAGGTGTAATTAGCCGTTGATTCACCTGTGTAAGTGGGACGACAGGTTACGGTAAGGGTACGAACGAACACACACACACACACACACACACACACACACACACACACACACACACAGGAAGAGGCCTATTAAGTTAGTGGGTTCATTATGAGTGACGTTAGGAAGTACAAGGGGGGTCATTAGGCCGATGGAATGAGGGGAAGGTGTGGGAAGTGAGGGAAGGAGGAAGGGAAGGGAAGGGAAGGGAAGGGAGGGGAGGAGAGAGGGAGAGAGGTGAGGGAAGGTGAGGGGATGGGAAGCGAAGGAAAGAGAAGGCAACGGAAGGGAAGGGAGGAAAAAGAAGTTGATGAAAGGGTGGTTAGGGAAAGGATGTGAAGAGGAGGGAAGGGAAAACATTGGAAAGGAAGGGGGGGAAGGAAGGGAAGAAAAGAAGGGAAGAAGGAAGGAAGAAAGGAAGGAAGGAAGGAAGGGAAGAAAAGAAGGGAAGAAGGAAGGAAGGAAGGAAGGAAGGGAAGAAAAGAAGGAAGAAAGGAAGGAAGGAAGGAAGGAAGGGAAGGGAAGGCTAGGGAAGAAAAGGAAACGGAAGGGAAGGGAAGGGAAGGGAAGGGAACAAAAGTGAGAAAGGAATAGGAAGAGAAGATAAGGAAAGTGAAGGGAATAAAAGAGGGGGAAAAAAGATGAACCAAGGGAAAGCAAGAAAGAGGAACGGAGTGGAATGGAATGAAAGAGAAGTGAAAGGAAAGGAAAGGATGGAGGTAAAAGAAACAGGGTAACAGAGGGAACAGTAAGGGAAAGGGAATCCAGAGGGGTGACTGATGTGATCTTTGTCGTCTTGCTTTATAGTTTTCTTTATCTCGTGACCTTTATCAACCTGGATGCTGGACGGCAGGTAGGCGAGCGGCAGGTAAGTGGACAGGTATGTTTTTCCAACCTGCTCTGACGCCACCTGTGGATGCTGGGGTGCAATTGTCCAGTTCGTGTGTGAGGTAATCAAAGGCTCTGTAACGAGATTGGGACAAGCCGACCACCACTGACAAAACCTCAACCACCGCTAACAACATCACCTCCGCTACGTGATAACAAGTAACTATAATACGTACGACTTAGAGAGATGTTAAGATGTTATGAAAAGAAAAATGAGTCTAAACTTCAACAACTACTACTACTACTACTACTACTACTACTACTACTTCATCAGTCCGCCTTTCCCCGCGTGAAGGTGTAATTACAGCAGGCGAAATGAGTGACTGAAAGAGATGGTCAGCTCGAGTTGTTACATCATTATTTGCTGGTCCGACCTATATAATTACCGGTCAGTGTGTGTGTGTGTGTGTGTGTGTGTGTGTGTGTGTGTGTGTGTGTGTGTGTGTGTGATGTAACCCTTCAGTGGTGACTAGGGCATCAGTGGGGGGGCATGGGAGGAGGGGGCAGATCGAGGCTGACCCACGTAACTATTGGACCCTGTACACACACACACACACACACACACACACACACAGAGAGAGAGAGAGAGAGAGAGAGAGAGAGAGAGAGAGAGAGAGAGAGAGAGAGAGAGAGAGAGAGAGAGAGAGAGAGAGAGAGAGAGAGAGAGAGAGAGAGAGAGAGAGAGAGAGAGAGAGAGAGAGAAATAAACGTCTAATAATAATCACTGACCTTCTCTCTAACTTTACATTCACGTCTCGTTTTGAACCGAAAGGAAACATGAGATGACCTGAATTGAGGTGAGCGAGGCAAGGTCACCCTGTCACCCCCTCCCCCCACAACCCCCAACCTCTTACCTTCATGCCCATTGCTCTGCCCCTCTCCTCCCCCCTCCCCCCCCCCCCTCCTTGTCTCCAACCTAACTCCTGACCACACCCTTTTCCCCTCGCAAAGCCTCCTCTTTCTCCTCCTCCTCCTCTTTTTTATCTCCTTTTTCTTCTTCTTTTCCTCCTCCTCCTCCTCCTCCTCTATTCCTATTCTTTTACTTTCACATTCCATCACATTCTCCTCCTCCTCCTCCTCCTCCTCCTCCTCCTCCTCCTCCTCTTCCTCCTCCTCCTCTTTCATTATCTCTCCCATGACTCTTACCAAACACCTCTTCCATTCCTCTTACTCGACTCTCAAATTATTCTTCTTTTATGCTTTCTCTCCTCCTCCTCTTCCTCCTCCTCCTCCTTTTTTATCTCTCTCCCGATCTCTCCTCGAATGATAATCTCCTTCGCCCTCGTTACGTAGTCGCTTACCTGTACTCATTTATTCTAATTAACCTGCTATTCCCGGTTATTTAATCTGCCTTTTAAATTTCTGACCTCAGTAATTCCACTGTTTCATTTACTTTGCTTCGCTCTGGTTACCTCCACTCTCTCTTTTCATCCTCTCCTCTCCTCTCCTCTCCTCTCTTCTCCTCTCCTCTCCTCTCCTCTCCACTCCCACGTTCTCCCTCGTCCTTCTCTTCGTCTTCTTTCATTTTCTCTGTTTTTCTTCATTATTTTCACTTCGTTTGAATGCTAACTTTGTCTTGACTGAATCTATGTTAGTCAAAACCACATACACTCTTCTAGCTACGAAGAAGATGAATCTCTCTAATCTTTATCTTCCTCCCTCTCTAACTACCCACATACTTACCTGTATACATATCTAACTATGTCTCTACCTCCTCAGCATCCCCACCACTACCGCCGCCACTCCAGGAATTTCCCCTCCATAACCCCACCACCACCGCCACCACCACCAAGAAAGGTCACGCACGCCACACCACCAGAGAGAGAGGAGCGTGTCTTCCCGCCGACAAAGGTTGCCAGAGACCCTACCAGAGACAAGGCCTTCTGCTACAGGAGTTTCCAAGGGAACGTCTGGGCTCGTTTAGTATGGTGTCTTGCAAATCCCATACCATGATGCTAATTCCACCTTTCACTGTTTTTATGTCGTCCACGGAAGGGGAGAGGGGGAAGGGGAGGAGAAAGAAGGGGAGGGTTTCGTGTTGAGAGGCGGCTGGCGGTAGTCAAGGACGTTCAAGTATATAATGTACCTGGCTCGTGGTTCTTGTGATTCTATTCGTTTTTCGTTCCTTTATCTCCATCTCGCACGTGCACGAGGGAGTCTGACAGGTATTTCCGAGCCTCAAGTGGGCTACGTGTTATGTATGTGACCACCTGTCCGAACGTGTATCTTACCTCTCTGTTCTGTAAGTCACTCGACCGCTTGTTTTTCTTCACTTATATAACACGAATTGCCCGAGGGTTTAACAAGAGCGGCGCCGTGAAATGAGATCCGTCTGGGTGTGTCTTGATTAAGCAACTCACTCCAGCATTTGTAACCGCCAACAAAGTCTCGTAAATCGAAGTCAGTCTGCTAAATCTATCTACTCAGTTACACACATGAACCTATCCCCTTTAAAGGCCAAAGGTAAAGACGGGTGCATATGCTATAGCTGCGCGTGGCTGCGGTGTTCATCTCCGTCGCATTAGAGCCTTTGTTCCTATCCTATCCAATTTTTCCACACACCAGCCTAGTTACCCTCAAATCCATCTATTGAGTCCACTAACTTGCTCAACTGTTCAACCCCTGAGTGTGTCGATTAAGTAATTCAATCCTATACATTTCCACACACCAGCCTAGTTACCCTCAAATCCATCTATTGAGTCCACTTACTTGGTCACTCACAAACCTCTCACCAAAGGGACATGCGCAATTTTTCAACCCCTGAGTGTGTCGATTAAGTAATTCAATCCTATACATTTTCACTCACCGGCCTAGTTACTCTCAAATCCATCTATTTAATCCACTTACTTGGTCACTCACAAACGTCTCACCAAAGGGACATGTGCAATTTTTCAACCCCTGAGTGTGTCGATTAAGTAATTCAATCCTATACATTTTCACCATCAACCTACTTACTCTCAAATCAATATACTGAGTCCACTTACTTGGTCACTCACAAACCTCTCACCAAAGGGACATGCGGAATTTTTCAACGCCTAAGTGTGTCGATTAGGCAATTTAATCCTATACATTTCCACCACCAACCTACTTACTCTCAAATCAATCTACTGAGTCCATCTCCTTGGCCATACACTTAAACTTATTATCAAAGAGGCACATGCAACATTTTTACATCTGGTGTGTTTCGATTGAGCAATTAGTCCAGCAACCGATTCCCATGTAAACTGATCTATTGAGTCCAGCATATCAAGTCATCCGCTCACTCGCACGCATGAACATGACTCCAAAGCCACACATCAAAAAACATATATTCCTAAACCTGCATTCACCGCCAGGCCCACGTATACACTTACAGGTGAGTCTTGAGGAATAATTCAACAGGTAACATCACTCACCCAAACCCGATAGCAAAGTGCTGAGTCCTACATATGAAGTCGCCGATGACTCTCCATTATAAAACTCACCCAAGCAGGTTCCCACATACCCACGCACGCCGGTAAGGTACGAACACACACACACACACACACACACACACACACACACGGACCTGCCCATATACGGTAATTCAGCACACTCGTTCCCATAATGCACAAAAGAACCCACAGTTGCCAGACCAAAGCAAGACCTCATGTTCCAGCTCTCGGCGGCGGGTGATTACAAACTTGCTCCCCATCACTCACCGACGCGGAGCCGCCGAGCGTGAGGCGTGAGTCGGCCACCCTCAAGCAAATGAACAAAAACTTGATCTTTATTTGAGTGAGTCCACGCCTCCATAATGAGTATCCCGCCTGATAACTTAATGGTGTGCATGAAGCGTGACGTTGAGGCTGAGAGTTGTATTGTAAGACATTTCGCCGCCCAAGAACACATATTTGACAAGGCTTTCGTAGGAGTTGTGGGCATTTCCAGGAGTAGTTTTATGACCCTGGTGGTAGCTTGATCCTTCTTATGTACCGTGAACCTCAAGAAACACTCATTAGAACCCGACTGCCCCCCTCCTTGGCCTTTAGAAATAGATATGAGAAGCGAGTGTCTTATAATATCGACCTTAGAACAATCAGGATGTGTAAGGACCACATTCTTAAACATTTCGGTGCCCAAGTACACGTATTTGACAAGGCTTTCGTAGGATTTCTGGGTATATCCATGGCTACTCTTATAACCCAAGTGGTAGTATGACCCTTCTTCTGTACCATGAACTTAAATAGAGTTAATTAAAACCCAATTCATTTTCTTTTCGACCTTTGGAAATAGTTGATGTTAAAGGCGGATACGTCTGAGAATACTAACTTAAATGTCTTGGTCTTGGATACTGGTTATTATCATCCGTTTATTCATCAAAACCCCTGATTACCTGTCTTATAAGGTATCGAACACCTCATAATTATTACTCATTATATTTACCATCTAATACATATTACTAATCATAATACTTAAATGATCTTACCTTGAACAGACACAACGTATATCACTTCAGGTAATCCAAAATTCCCTTGACACACATCACCAAAACAAACATACTTTTCTTTATATACAACCCAGCACACAATCACTACAGCTCGATCAACCGCACCTTTTATGCCGGCTACGTATTTAACCCCACCATGACCTAACACACCCAGCGCCTCGCCCCGAACACTCCCTCGCCTACTATCACTATCGCAAGGCCGCGGATATAATCACATAAACGTACTTTACCTAATATACAACACTACACACATTCGCCACAACCCGATCAACGGCACCGTGTATTCCAGCTATCTGCCCCACAACATGACCTAACACACCCACCGCCTCGCCTCGAACACTCCCTCGCCTACTATCACTATCGCAAGGCCGCAGCTAACACCACTCAAGCGTACTTTTCCTAATATACAACACTACACACCTACATTCGCCACAACCCGATCAACGGCACCTTGTATTCCAGCTATCTCCCCCACAACATGACCTAACACACCCACCGCCTCGACCCGAACACTCCCTCGCCTACTATCACTCCATCGCAAGGCCGTGGGTACCGAACAGCCAGCCAGATACTTGACACCTGACCATCGCCTTGCACAAGTATAGTTTCTCTTTCCATTCACACGTCCCGGACACGCCCAGGCTTGCCGCGGCGCTGTGCCTCCGCGCCACACACGCCCTGCAGACTTTTTGGAAACCTAAAGTGTAGAAACTACGAGCTGTGACAACTGTAACATTACAAAACGGTAAAACTCTCAACGACTCCGCCTTTTGATGTTTTTGTGCGTCGTGCACGTTCGAATTTCGGAGCCTGTCGTGTGTAAAAGCTAAAAGTGTGTAAAGTGTGAATTCTTGAAGCTGAAAAGTGCAAACTGGAGAAAACTTTAAATTTGTTGACTTGAAAAATCTCCGAAACATGACAGCTCTGGAAATGCAGGAAAATTTACATACGCTGGCCTTTCAAAACTTAAATTCAAGATTAATAGAGCCACAAAAATAAATGCCACTTTTAAATATATAGTCCAGACAGTATACTGCAATGAAACAAAACAACAAAAACAATAACCTTTGCACCTTATGTAATGACCCGTAAGATATAAACAATTGAATGACTTGGAAACACTGTGAAATATATCGAGCGCGGAGCAAACTTGATCAACTCGAACCGAAAACTGAAAGAAATTTACCAACAAACACACACAAAAAAAATAATAAACTCATAATCGAAAACCCCGCACTGATATCCATCGACGCATGAAGAAACTATTGCACGCTTAAACGGGTAGTTAGGAAATATTTATGAACTCAAATAACACAAAAACAGCATGAAATATTATAAACACACACCGATACAACTTCATAAACTTAATAATGGTCAAAGCCACAACGAAATATATACTCCCACAAAATAAGAACATTATTTATATATTGTAATGAGAGACGACATGAATGAAATCTTTTACGTACTCAAAAGCGAAAACGGTAAGGAAAAAAAATACAGAGAAACAAGAAGACAACTTAATAAATACAAACTCCCGACACTCGAAAACGCTGCTATGAAATCGATAAACACCCGCAGCAAGAAATCTTTATAAACTCGAAGAACCAGAATATGACGCTGCACCCCCCCCCTCCCCCACCCCTCCCCCCATCACCACCCCTTCAAGCATCCCCGCCCAGGTCACGATGCGGGTGCCCACTACTCACGCCAATGCATGCCCACGGACGCCCCAAGGTTACCTGCGCTACTTGGCTCACCTGCTGGGCGTCCCGTTGCTCTCTCTCTCTCTCTCTCCCTCTCTTATTATGGTGGTGGGGAGGCCAACTTGCATATTTAAACAGCCTATAAAATGGGTGTGGTTTGTTATTCCCGTGATAGAGAGAGAGAGAGAGAGAGAGAGAGAGAGAGAGAGAGAGAGAGAGAGAGAGAGAGAGAGAGAGAGAGAGAGAGAGAGAGAGACAATAATGTGACAGAGAGCAAGCCAAAGCCACGCCCTCAATGCTAACGAAAGAATAAGGAAGGGTCGCAGGGAGGGAGGGAGAGGAGAGGAAGGGAGGAGAATCAAAGACAGCTGGAGGCAGAAACAGAGAGAGGAAGCAGCCTGAGGGAGGGAACGGAAAGAAATAGAAAGGGGGATTAGGGGTAAGGGAGGGTAGGGAGTGTGGAAGGCTGGGAACTGAGGGGATGGGAAGAGGTGCCGGGAATGGAAAGCGAAGGGAAAGGAAGAGAAAGGATGGGAATTGAAGAAACGGGAAAAGGAGACGAGAATGGGAAGGTAAGATAAGAAGAAGAATGGGAAGAGAAGGGAAGGGAAGGAAAGGGAAAAAAACTAGAAAGCAGAGAAGGAAAAGGAGGAAAAGGGAACGGAAGGAGAGGGAAAGGAGTGCATGGAAAGGAATGGAGAAAGGAGAGAAGGCAAAGGAAGGGAGGGAAGGGAAGGGAGGGGGAGAGAAGGAGTGAGAAGGAGTGAGAAGGAAACGAAAGAGAAGAGAAGGAAAAGGAAGGAAAGGAAATGGAAGTAGAGGTAAGGGAATGGATGGGACGGGAAAATAAAGGAAGAGAAGGCAAAGGAAGGGAAGGGAAGGGAAGGGAAGGGAAGGGAAGGGAAGGAAAGGCACCGTGAGAGAATACGTAGGAAATGGCGACACCTGGTGACGATATCGATAATGGTGATGGTGGAGATTGGTGACGGTGGTGATTATGGCGCTAGAAATACATTGCTCAATTACTCTCTCTCTCACACACATCCTTGCAAAATAAAAAATAAATGAATAAAAACAAGAATAACAAAAATTTTCGGCAAACAAATGCAACGATGTGAAGAAACTGGGCGAGAGAGAGAGAGAGAGAGAGAGAGAGAGAGAGAGAGAGAGAGAGAGAGAGAGAGAGAGAGAGAGAGAGAGAGAGAGCAAGCAAGCAAGCAAGCAGAGAGGGGTCACTTGCATACACGCTCATGGATATCTAGGCAGACACACTGTTACCTGGTCCTCCGCCGTCCCTTCTTTTTTTGGGGGGAGGGGGGGAGGGGGGGGGAGTGGACAAAGACTACACCATACAACTGTACACTCCTATTGTCTTTCCTCCTCCCCCACCTGTACCTTCACCACTAACCCACTTCCTCTTCTTACTATACCCTTGATTAAAAAAAAGAAAATGAGAGCAGAGAAAGATGAAAGGTAGGAAGAGCGAGATATGAGGCAGACAATTACAGTGAGCCAGATCAAACGGAGGAAGGAGGGGGGATAGGAGGGCAAGGGAGATGGCCAGAAATTTGAATATACGAAAGGAAAAAGGTTTGGAGGAAGAAAGAGGAATGAATGAGTGAGAATCAGGCTATAAGAACAGGATGATGAGGAGAGGATGAGCGGCAGCTAAATGGACATAAGAAGAGATGAGCGTGAAGGAGAATAAGAAATAGAAGATGGGAAGACGATGAAAAAGGAAGACGGGAAGAAGATAAGATATAGAGGATAAGATGAATGTGACTTTGACTGTAATAAAAGATAGATAGGAAGAGGATAACAAGGAATAGAGGATGAGGATAAGATATAGAGGATAAGATGAATGTGACTTTGACTGTAATAAAAGATAGATAGTAAGGGATAAAAAGGAACAGAGGATGAAAATAAGATATAGAGGATAAGATGAATGTGACTTTGACTGTAATAAAAGATAGATAGGAAGAGGATAACAAGGAATAGAGGATGAGGATAAGATATAGAGGATAAGATGAATGTGATTTTGACTGTATTAAAAGATAGATAGGAAGAGGATAACAAGGAATAGAGGAGGAGGATGAACAACGGCTAGAATAAAACAGAGAAATGATAAGTTAGAGAAGTGAAAGATGAGGTCGAAAAGATGAAAGGGAATAAGACTAAAACGAAAAAGAAGATAAGAAGGAAGTGGAAATGTAACTTAAAAGACTGAGAATGGGGAAAATTAAAATCACTCTACCGCTTAAGAATAAACTGTAGTGCTTAAAGAAAGAATTAAACGGGAAATGAAAATAACAGTACATTATAAACTGGAAAACTGGATGGAAGAAACGATAACAGAATATAACTAGAAATGAATTATAGAGAGACAACACACGACCCCCCCCCCCCACACACACACACGCACGCACACACGCAAGAAAACAATAACAACAGGATATGAGAGAAGGAGGAGGAAGATGAAGAAACCCGACAATAATAAGCGTATAACTGAACGACTAAAATTACAGGTGGCAACAGTTATGAACGGAGAAACAGATTACGATGAGGAGATAAAGAAAAAAACGATCTATCACCTTTGACACCACGAACAGGAGACTAAAATAGAGAAGAAAGAAAACAGAAGACGTGAGAAAATGAAACTAAGTACAAATTGAAGGAACTTGTAATTGTAACGAGGGAGAAAAAATATAAAACGAGGATAAAAGGAAAACCCAATAAAGCTCAAATTGCAAAGGAGACAAGAAAAAAGATATTCGGTGACCTTTCGATACTAACATGGCAACCACTCTCTCTCTCTCTCTCTCTCTCTCTCTCTCTCTCTTAATAACAGGTAGGGACAATAAGCATACACCCGAAGGTCAGTCTTGGTCTAATATTTTTTTCCTCCACTCTTGCAAAAACGTGGAGCAGGGAGGGTGGAGAGCGTGGGAGGGGGCGGGGGAGGAGGAGGAGGAGGCGTGGGAGAGGAAGGGGAGGGGGAGGGGATGTAAGGGGCGGGGTATTATACATGAGGATGCAGGTGGCGAGGAAGGAAAGGTGAGGGAGCAAAGAGAAGCAAAGAGGAGTAAGAAGAGGAAGAGGGGAAGAGGGAAAAGGGAGAGGAAAGGGAGACTCAAGAGACAGGTGAAGGACAAGAGGTTAGGGGAGGACTGCAAAGGAAGGCAAGCAGAGAGGAAGCATGGGATGGGAAGGGAAGGAACAAGAGAACGTAGAAAGGTAAGCTGAAGGGATAGGTAAAGGTAAAGGTTGGTGCATACGCTATAGCTGCGCGTGGCTGCGGTGCTCATCTCCGATCCGTTGGCCCTTTGAGCATGTAGTAGATAACAACCAATTACCCCGGGACGTGGGCCAGTGTGAAATTCGGAATTACCATAGTTTACATTCCCCAGGTTTCCCCAAGTATCCATTTATCGACCAGCCCGAAAGGGAGAATGAACAGCTGGGTAAGATACACGCCAACTGTCTGGGCCGAGATTCGAACCCGGGCCAGCAAAGTGGTAGCCAGGCACGCTGACCACTAGACCACGGAGGCGCATGGAGTGAGAGAATAAAGGAGGTGAGTGAAGGAGAGGTAAGAGCTTGGATGGAGCAAAAGTGGAGCAAAGGGTGAAACAGGGAAGTGGATGAAGGAATGTAGGATGGAAGAGCTGCGGGAGGGAAGGAAGGAGGGGGGTAAAGAAGGAAGGAGGGAGAGTAAAGGAAGGAAGGAAGGAAGAGTGAAGGAGAGGTGAGGACTTAAATGGAACGAAAGTGGAGCAAAGGGTGAGACGTGGAATAGGATGAAGGAATGTTGGAAGGCAGGAGGGGAGGGGAGGGAAGGAAGGAAGGAGTGAGGGAGAGGTGGGGGAAGAGGAAAGGAAAGAGGGAGAGTGAGGGAAGGAAGGAGGGGGAGTGAGGGACAGGTGGGGAGTGAGGGAAGGAAGAAGGGAGAGTGAGGGAAGGAAGGAGGGGGAGTGAGGGAGAGGTGGGGGTGAGGGAAGGAAGGGGGAGAGAGGGAGAGGTAGGGGAAGAGGAAAGGAAGGAGGGAGAGTGAGGGAAGGAAGGATGGGGATGAGGAAGAAAAGAAGAGGGAGTGAGGGGGTGAGGGAGAGGTGGGGGGGTGGGGGGTGAGGTAGAGGTGAGGGGGACATTGGTACTACAACAGTTAACTTAAGTGGAGGCGTCGTTCCACTCCAAGGGGCCACAGCACGCGTCCACACCCTTCCCTCCTCCTCCTCCTCCTCCTTTCCTTCCGTTCTATCCTCCTCGTCCTCTTTACCTTTGGTCTTTCTTTAACGTGTTTTTATATTTTTTTCCACACGTGTGTCTCTGAATATGTTTGACCGTGTGCCTGTTTGTATCTCTCTCTCTCTCTCTCTCTTCTATCACTTCAAATTATCTATGAGAGAGAGAGAGAGAGAGAGAGAGAGAGAGAGAGAGAGAGAGAGAGAGAGAGAGAGAGAGAGAGAGAGAGAGAGAGAGAGAGAGAGAGAGAGAGAGAGAGAGAGAGAGAGAGAGAGAGAGAGAGAGAGAGAGAGAGAGAGAGAGAGAGAAAGCAGCTATCCATCTTAAGCAACTTCTCACGACTCAATTAAACTTAAGCAATACATCACCAATCGAGAGAGAGAGAGAGAGAGAGAGAGAGAGAGAGAGAGAGAGAGAGAGAGAGAGAGAGAGAGAGAGAGAGAGAGAGAGAGAGAGAGAGAGAGAGAGAGAGAGAGAGAGAGAGAAAAGAAAAAGAAAAAAAGGGAGCGTGACGGAAAGAAGACAATGCTATCAATACAGGTGAGTCAAGGGCAGGTGTGGTAATGAGGGCGACGGGCAGGTGAGGCGGAGTGACAGGTCAGTGTATAGAGGCGAGTGAAAGGTGTGTGTGGGGCAACGCGGACGCTGAATGAAAGGGAAGGAAGGAAGGCAAATGAAAGACTCGGACGAACGTGAGAGAATGAAGGGACGAAGGCAAACTGAAAGGTGGACTGATTAAGCAGCGGGGTTCGTGTTTCTTAATGGTCCCTCTAAGACAGAAAAATGAGGAAAAATCATCACTCACACAAACCATTTCATAATATATATCAAAGCAATTGTGATCAGTTTATGTATCATCTATTTTGGGGGGTTTATATCATGGCACAAATTTGGCCCGTCGCTGCTACACGGTAAAGCCACAAATTTGGCCCGTCGCTGCTACCGGGTTAAAAGTGAAACACGGAGAAACGGGTAAAGATAGCGTGTGGTAAGATGTTGGAAGGTAAAGAAGAGGAAAAAAGAGTTACTAAGTGTTATTGAAGGTAAATATAAGGTATAGCTTGAATTAAAAGTGAAGCAGAGAGGAACGGATATATTGAGCGTGTGAAAAGGTGTTGGAAAGTAAAGAGGGGTAAAGAGAGCGTGTGGGAAGATGTTGGAAGGTTAAGAAGAGAAAGAAGAGTTACAAAGTGTTATTGAAGGTAAATATAAGGTAGGCTGAATTAGAAGTGAAGCAGAGAGGAACGGATATATTGAACGTGTGAAAAGGTGTTGGAAACTAAAGAGGGGGAAAAAGTTGCGACGTAGCTGATGAAGAAAAGGAGTGAAAGTAAATTGAAAGGTAGATTGATTTATAGTGAAGCGGAGAGAAGCGGATCAACTGAACGTGTGGAAAGATGTTGAACGGGAAAGAAGAAAAAAAGATACTGACTGGCAGAGTAAAATAAGGAGTGAAGATAAACTGAAAGATGAACTGAATGAGAAGTGAAGCGGAGAGGAACGGCTGAATGAACGTGTGGAAAGATGGATTTAAAGAGGCGGCAAAATAGAAGTACAGGAGGCTTTTACACAGTGACTGAGATGAAACAATGAATGTGAAGGAAGATAAACTGAAAGGAGGAATGAATTATAAGAGAAACAGAGAAGAATGGATAAAATGAACGTGTGGAATGATGTAGAAATGGAACAAAGGGGAAAAAAAAGTAAACAGTGACTGGGATAAAACAATGAATGAGAAGGAAGATAGACTGAAAGGAGGAATGAATTATAAGAGAAACAGAGAAGAATGGATAAAATGAACGTGTGAAAAGGTGTAGAAATGGAACAAAGGGAGAAAAGAAAACAGAAGCAAACTCCACAAAGGCTGTAAATAATTGAATCCAGAGAGCAGCGAGGAAAGAGGTGTAATGAACTTAAGGAAATATTCACGACAGCAACAAAAAGGAAAAAAAAACAAGGTATACACTGAATACATTGACACAGACAGGCAAGAAAAATGAGACTTAAGGGATGAATCATAATGAAAAGTACACTGAATGAAAATGAGAAGCACAGAAAAAAGGGATGAAATGAAAGTGGGGGAGAAGAAAGATTTGGGAGAGTAAAGAATGACAATAAAAAAGGAACAGAGAACATATTTACCCAGTGGCTGATAACGAGATGAAAGATGCCGGGGAGATGAGAGATGATGATGATGAGAGGCAGACAATGAGAAGAGGAGAAAAATAGAAAAAGGAGGACGGGGATGAAACTAACGTGGGAAAAGAAAGATGCATGAAGGTTAAACGGGGAAACAAACGGTACAGAGAAGATATTTACAGAATGACTGAGAAAAATGCAGGAAAATATGAAGGTGCAAATTATAAAACACAACACGGAGGAAAAAAAAGACATATAAACGAGACAGTATATTGGTGGAGGGGAGTTGGGGAGGAAGGGAGAGGGAAGTGTTTGCATGTGTGTGTGTGTGTGTGTGTGTGTGTGTGTGTGTGTGTGTGTGTAATAGAAGACAAAGAGGAGTGAAGAGGTATCATTGGAAGCCTTATTATCACCTCCAGTCAGTCAGGTGAAGGGCAGGGATGGCACAACGGGACCAGCAACCCAACATGCAATCCAGGAAGTGAGGCGCGTAATGGAAGGAAAGGGAGATGAGAGACAGAACGTTAAGTGGCTGTGGGAAGAGGAATATGATAGCGACACTTTCTCATGAGGGGATTAAAAGAATTGCCTTCCCCCTTTCTCTCCCTCCATCTCCCTCTCTCTCCTCCGCCTCTTAATCTCCCTCTTACACTTCGCCTCGGGGTTAAGGTGTGTGTACAGAGCCCCAGGTGTTCACAGGTAACCCAGTTCATTATAGTCTCCAATCACAGGTGTTGCGTGAGAGGGAAAGGGAGAGATAGATGGATAGTTATTTAGATAGATAGATAGATAATGATAGATAGAAAGAGAGAGAATGACAGAGACAGACAAACAACGGATAAAGACATACATACATACAGACAGACAGACATACATACATACATACAGACAGACAGACAGAAGGTGAGAAGACCACTTGTATCGTTAATAAACCACAGTTATTTAACTTAATACAAACGCAATAAAACACACACACACACACACACACACACACACACACACACACACACACACACACACACGAGCACCTCCACCCCACTTCACACAAGCACACACACACACACACACACACACACACACACACACACACACACACACACACACACACACACACAGAAGCATCCCCCCCCTCCCCCCCATCAACACAAGGTCGCCGCTACTGGGCACATAACAAAAAACAAACAACAAAAAGACAATAATTGACAGTCGGTGTGCGTGACGGTCCACACTCTCGCCCCCCCCCCCCCCCCCCGGGCAGCCTCTTGGTCGAGTGAAGATCTTTTTTATTTATTTCTATCTGTCGTTTTCTTTGTCTCATGACCCTCAAGTCTACACACACACACACACGCACGCACATACTCACACGCACCGACCGTTGATCACAGGTTATTTTGCGTGTGTGTGTGTGTGTGGGGGGGGGGTATATATATGTGTGTGTGTGTGTGTGTGTGATCTAACTTAATTACGCTAGAAACATCTCATTACCTGTCAATTAAGGGGAAACTAAAAAGCTCTACAAAGACATGAGCCAAAAAAAGGGTTATTAAGACGTCCTCAGCAATGACCTTTTACAACAGAGGAATTCCAAAAAGAAGAAAATCAAGGAGGCAAAGGTTAAATATGAGGTAAGAAAGGAAAAACAGGAGGAAGGAGCCCATAAAGTATAACAAAAACCGGCCATGGATTAACCCAACTTCAATTACGGATGTTTTAGCGGTTATGAATGTCAGGAAAATGCCGACTAAAAGATAAAAAAAATTACAAGACATAAAAAAATGAATAACGAGTTACATAAGAATCAACCAGCGCACGACCTTCACACCATTGCCGTTTTCAAGACAAACTATTCAGAGCGAGTAGAGACACGAGAAAAAAATAGAAGGGAGCAAAAAACTAACGATTGAATAACAGAAAGTAGATAAATATGTAAGCGAAAAGGAACCAAAACAAGCGATTAAATAATAGCAAACGCATATATAAAGGAAAACGATACCGAAATAAACGAATCAATTACAGGAAAAATATAAATAATTGAGTTAAGAATACCGAAACAAACGATTAAAGAACAGAAAATACATCAATAAACAAAATAGGCCAAAAAAAGATTAAATAACAGTAAACATAAATGAAAAGAAAACCAATATGAAGGATTAGATAGCGGCAAATACACGGACCAGCGAAAAAAAAGACCAAAATATACGATAAAATAAGAGAAAGTTCATAAATAATTGAAGAAAAAAAAGATTGAATACAAGCAGACAAAACGAAAATAGTGAAAAAAAGACCGAAACAAACTATGAAACAAGAGCGGAGACATAAATAGATGAATTGAAAGTGTCACGCTCCGATAAACTAAATGAAATAACGTGTTGGATAAAAAAATTAGAATCACTTGAGTCAGCTTCGTGTGTGTGCGTGTGTGTGTGTGTTCCCATTACCTGAAGCACTCATCAAAAGTATATCAGCCGCACTTCACCTGTCTCACCTGTAGATAATTAGACCCAACACCAACTGACGAACACACGGCGTCCTAGATTATTTTTTCTCTACATATTTTTCCTCGTCGGCCTTTTTACTTGTTGTTCTGTATAGGCTTCTGGGTTCTGATGCCTTTTTATATTCTTTATTTATTTATCCTCTTTTGTTTGTTTGTTTGTTTGTTTGTTTGTTTGTACAAGGAGAAGTAAACGAAGAGCAAAGCAAATAGGAAAAAGAAAGCAACATACCGCTCGCACCAAAGAAGACACAGAGGGTAAAATCAAACATAAAAAAATATATATAAAAGTAAGAATTAAGTAAAGTGTCTACAACCTAAAAAAAATTAACAGAGAAGAGGATATAAATTAATGAGAAATAAAAAAAAAGTTATTACATCCCTTTAAAAAGCAGAGAAGAGTGTAATTATCAACTTGACTCTATAAAAGGAAAAAAAATAGTTAACTAGAAGATGTATCATCAGTTTAAGATAGACAGATAAATAGATAGATAGATAGAGATAGAGAGAGAGAGAGAGAGAGAGAGAGAGAGAGAGAGAGAGAGAGAGAGAGAGAGAGAGAGAGAGAGAGAGAGAGAGAGAGAATTAAATAGAGCATGTATCGCCCTTCCCACCGCCCCCTCGTGTCCTTTCCAAACACAATGGGAAAGCAAATATTAAGAGACAAACGTTTACCAGAAAGGCGCCTCATTGTGTGCCGGCGGTGGGGAGTGTATCAAGTCTCCCTCTCCCTCTCCCTCACACACACACACACACACAGGCAACCTAAACACTCGTACTTATGTCTCTTGTAGTGTACGTGAGAGGAAAACACAAGCAGGTAAAATCACAAGAATGAGACAAAACAAGGCAATCAAAAGAGCATTGCCGCGTGGATAAGAGTGGTTGGCCCGGGTCGTTCGTGTGTGTGAATACAGAGTGATTTTGTCGTTGTGTTGACGTACTAGCACTGATGACGACGAGCACTTTACGAAACGCCTTGAGGAATATAAAAGATAGTGGCATTCCTCACTTTTTATATATATATTTCTTTCCTTCACTTCTCTTCAGCCCTTCCCTTCATCTCTTCATTCCTTAACTTTTCTTTCTTTCTCTTTACTTTATCCCTTCCCTTATCTTTTGTTCATCCCTTCCCTTCTCTTTCCTTTCATTCTCTTTTTTTCCATCCCTTCCCTCCCTTTAATTTCATTCCCTCCACTCCCTTCCCTTCACTCCACTCTCTTCACATCTTTCCCTTCCTCATCCTTCCCCTTTCCATCTCTTCCCTCCCAACCTCTTCTCTTTCCTTTTCTTCCCTTCACTCCTTCCTTACTCTTCTCTCCCCATTATCCTCTCCCATCTCTTTCCTTCCCTTCTACTCACTTCCCTTCCCTTCCCTTCATTCCCTTCCCGTCCCTTACCTTAGATCATAAAACTCCACAGACAAAAGAAACACGGCCCCCATATTATTGTTCCTACCTTTTACGCTTCTTTACCTGACTTAATTGCTTGCCATCTTGCGCGGTGTCAGCTGGTGCTTAATAGAGGAAGTTAACTGCATGGTAGATTATCTTGGGGATCTTTATAACCTTTGGGAGCTTTATGATCAAGAACAATCAGACGCAAGAGCCTTTTTTTGTCGCTCGGAAATTACACAATGCTAAAGTTTTATGTTAGAGGAACGTAACGCGCTGGGAAAGTTAGTGAGAGGTAGAGAGAGGGAGTTAGTGAGTTAGAGAGATAGAGTTAGAGAGAGAGAGAGAGAGAGAGAGAGAGAGAGAGAGAGAGAGAGAGAGAGAGAGAGAGAGAGAGAGAGAGAGAGAGAGAGAGATGATAATGAATAAGATAATGTTGGAATGAAAGGGATATGAGGAGAAGAAGGAGATAAAGGAGGAAGATTAAATAAGTAAACCAATAAAGTAGATACGTGTAAGAACAATTTAATAAAGAAAGAAAGAAAGAAAGAAAGAAGTAAAGGAAAAAGAAAGAAAGAGAAAACGAAAAATAAAGAAAGGAGGAAAGATTAAAAATAAATAAGGAAAAAAAATATGAGAAAAAGAAAGAAAAACAAATAAACAAAGACAGAAAGAAGACATCAGGACCCGGAAGCCTACACCGCACAACAACAAAAAACAAAAACAAAGAAAACAAAAAAATACACAGAAGCCGACAAGGGGGAAAAAAGAGAAAGATAAAACAAAAAACAAGAAATCTGAGGCATAACATGGAGGCTCCGGTGATCCAGAACTCGTGGTGGAAGAGGCGACAAGGAGGCTACACAGAACACTTAACAAGACAAGGACAGACAGACACACGGAAGCCTGGCCCTGGGTTTCCATACACCTTGGTCTGCCTGCATCATTTATCACTCCTTCTCATCTCCTCTTTCCTAACCTTTCCTCCTCATTCCCTCCGTTTATTATTTTTTACACCTTCTCTCCCTTTATTCATGATATTTATTCCTATTCATATTTATCATTATTCCTATTTACTTATGTTATTTATTCCTACTTCCCATTTTCACTCGGTTCCTCCTTTCTATCCCTCATTTCAGAATTCAATTCCCTCTCTCCCTCCATCCTCATTCTCTTCCTCCTCTGCCATATTCCATTCTTTTCCTCTCTTATTTCCTTTCTTTCCATCTCTACGTCATTCCCTCTCTCTTTCCTCCTTTCCTTCCTCCTCTGCTTACTCCATTATTTCCTCTCATATATTTTTTCTTGTACTTAATTTCTCTCCCCTCCATCATTCCCTTCCTCTTCTGCCTTTTCTTTCATTTCCCATCTATTTTTTTTTCATACCTATTTCATTCTTTACTCAACTCGTTTCCTCTCTCACTTCCTTCACTTCCATCCACAACATCATTATCTCTCTTCCCTCATTTCCTCATTCCCTCCTCGCCCTCATTCTCTACTCCTCCTTCCTCCCCCTCCCCTCCTCTGCTACAGGTTCTATTGTTTCTGGGGCCTGGCTCATTCTCGTTCTTGTCTTCAATCAGGGGGCGAGAGGTCGTGGGCGTGAGGGGGGGCTGAGAGAGGGGGGAACAGGGGGAAGGAGGGATGGGGAAAGGCCGAAGGGATGGTATCTGGGTTGCTGAGAATGAAGGGCTTTGTTTTTTATTTGTATTTCCATTGGTTTTCAGAGTATGCCATGAGTTATTTCTAGTGTTCAAAGGCTGGCAATATTTTCCTTCTCCTTTTACGGTTCTTCAAACATAAAAACAAGGCCTTTTCCATCGCCTCTAAGAGTATGGCAGGAGTTATTTCTAGTGTTCAAAAGCCGGCAATATTTTCCTTCTCCTTTTACGGTTCTTCAAACATAAAAACAAGGCCTCAAAAACGGTGTACGGGGTGAGAACGGTTGGCTTTGTTTTTCTTTTTCTATTTCCATCGCCTCTAAGAGTATGGCAGGAGTTATTTCTAGTGTTCAAAGGGTGACAATATTTCCTTCTCCTTTTACGGTTCTTCAAACATAAAAACAAGGCCTCCAAAACGGTGTACGGGCTAATGATTTACAGGACGTGACTTCCTTTTTTTTTTTTTATGGCTGTTTACCGTCCTTGCCTTTCTTGCGTACCCTTCCCAACCTGCCCCGCCCTTCATCCCCACCGCCCTTCCTCGCTTCATCCCTTCATCCCCTCAACCTTTCCTCCCTCCCCTCCCCTCCTTCATCCCTTAACCTGACAACCTGCAACCTTGACCAGTCTTTGCCGCACGTACGACCACACCCACCTGCACGTCTCTCTCTCTCTCTCTCTCTCTCTCCATCTCGTTCTCCTCCTCCTCCTTTTCCTTCTCATCTTCATTCTCCTCATCAAAAAAGAGGAAAAAATAACTGGTAAAAAGTTATTGCGAGTCTTTTTGCTATTTTTGGGTTATTTGGATTTGTTTGTGCTGCAGTGGAAAAGAGAGAGAGAGAGAGAGAGAGAGAGAGAGAAAGGGGGGGAAGAAAAAGAAAGAAATATGTAGATGGAGAGCAGGGATGAAAGATAGGGAGAAAGAGAATAGAATAAAAAAGAGAAAATAAAGAAACCGACGCCTAAAGAGAAGTGGGACCCCAATGCAAATGTCAGGAAACTTTATTTGGCCGTCCTCGTGAGCGTCAGCACACTCACTGGTGTTTTCTCTCAGCAGGTGAGTGCATGCAATGCACTTGAAAGGCGTTAATTGGTGAACTAATTCTTATTAAGTAAAATTAATCAGTCAGAGAAGGAAAATATAATAAAAAAGAAAAATTGGAAGTAAGAAAGAAAAGGGAAGCGGATGCTGCGCCGCAAGCCGTCGCGAGGATTTCTTTGGATGACTGTGCGCGTCCCCGAGGCCCATCGGCCTTCCATCCAAGAACCGACACACGCGGTGACCGGCGCTTTCACAGCATCTATGATTAATTTTATAATCCAGTCTGGTAGTTTTAAGGAGTGAGTTCTTGAATCTGCCTTTCTCGCCTCGGCGAGGCTGGGGAGCGCCAGTGAGCCCAAGGTCTTTCTGGCGACCATGGCAGGACTGGAGGGCTCCCGGCAGGGCGCCTCGGCGTCCCCGGGGCCCCGACGGAGGTACCGGAGATCTACCGGCTACAAAGCCGGGCAGGTGGAGGCTCGTTAGCCGTGGTAGGGAATTCACCAAGAAGAGCAAGCTCCGAACAACAAACCCGGGCAGGTGGGGCTCGTCAGCCGTGGTAGGCAGTCTGCCTAGGAGAGCAAACTCCTAATAATAAACCCGGGCAGGTGGGGCTCGTTAGCCGTGGTAGGCAGTCTGCCTAGGAGAGCAAACTCCGAATAATAAACCCGGGCAGGTGGGGCTCGTCAGCCGTGGTAGGCAGTCTGCCTAGGAGAGCAAACTCCGAATAATAAACCCGGGCAGGTGGAGGTCGTTAGCCGTGGTAGGCAGTCTGCCTAGGAGAGCAAACTCCGAATAATAAACCCGGGCAGGTGGAGGTCGTTAGCCGTGGTAGGCAGTCTGCCTAGGAGAGCAAACTCGCAGGTGGGGCTCGTTAGCCGTGGTAGGCAGTCTGCCTAGGAGAGCAAACTCCAAATAATAAACCCGGGCAGGTGGAGGTCGTTAGCCGTGGTAGGCAGTCTGCCTAGGAGAGCAAACTCCTAATAATAAACCCGGGCAGGTGGAGGTCGTTAGCCGTGGTAGGCAGTCTGCCTAGGAGAGCAAACTCCTAATAATAAACCCGGGCAGGTGGGGCTCGTTAGCCGTGGTAGGCAGTCTGCCTAGGAGAGCAAACTCCTAATAATAAACCCGGGCAGGTGGGGCTCGTTAGCCGTGGTAGGCAGTCTGCCTAGGAGAGCAAACTCCAAATAATAAACCCGGGCAGGTGGAGGTCGTTAGCCGTGGTAGGCAATTCACCTAGGAGAGCAAACTCCGAATAATAAACCCGGGCAGGTGGAGGTCGTTAGCCGTGGTAGGCAATTCACCTAGGAGAGCAAACTCCGAATAATAAACCCGGGCAGGTGAAGGTCGTCAGCCGTGGTAGGCAATTCACCTAGGAGAGCAAACTCCGAATAATAAACCCGGGCAGGTGGAGGTCGTCAGCCGTGGTAGGCAATTCACCTAGGAGAGCAAACTCCGAATAATAAACCCGGGCAGGTGGAGGTCGTTAGCCGTGGTAGGCAATTCACCTAGGAGAGCAAACTCCGAATAATAAACCCGGGCAGGTGAAGGTCGTCAGCCGTGGTAGGCAATTCACCTAGGAGAGCAAACTCCGAATAATAAACCCGGGCAGGTGGAGGTCGTCAGCCGTGGTAGGCAATTCACCTAGGAGAGCAAACTCCGAATAATAAACCCGGGCAGGTGGAGGTCGTCAGCCGTGGTAGGCAGTCTGCCTAGGAGAGCAAACTCCGAATAATAAACCCGGGCAGGTGGAGCCCGTCAGCCGTGGTAGGCAGTCTGCCTAGGAGAGCAAACTCCGAATAATAAACCCGGGCAGGTGGAGCCCGTCAGCCGTGGTAGGCAGTCTGCCTAGGAGAGCAAACTCCGAATAATAAACCCGGGCAGGTGGAGCTCGTCAGCCGTGGTAGGCAGTCTGCCTAGGAGAGCAAACTCCGAATAATAAACCCGGGCTTCAAGGTGCTCGTTAGATGTCGTAGACAACCCATGTGAGGGAACACCAAAGGAAAGGAAAATATAAAAGAACACCAGAAAAAGGAAAATATAGAAACGATACATCAAGAAAAGAAAAAACATACAGATCATCCACCTTTAGGCCCTAACATCGCCAAAATTATGGGTGAGTCTTTTCTGGGGAGAAAGAGGCTCATCTATAAAAAGAGAAATATAGAAACGATACATCAAAAAAAGAAAAAAAAAACAGATCATCCACCTTTAGGCCCTAACATCGCCAAAATTCTGGGTGAGTCTTTTCTGGGGAGAAAGAGGCTCATCCAGACCAAAGAACATCAAAAAGGGATGATATGGAAAAGAACACCAAAATATATGAAAAGAAAGAAAAGAAAAAACATCGAAAAGGAAGTGACGGCAATAAATGAACAACATCAAGAAAAGAAAAATATAAACAAACATCATCCACCTTTCGGCCCCAACCAACATCACCAAAATTATGGGTGGGTCTCTTCTGGGAGGAAAGCGGCTCACCCAGACCAACGAACATTAGAAAAGGATGATATGGAAAAAAGAACCACAAATAACATCAAAAGGAAAAGAAAAAGAAAAAGAATAGAAAAAACATCGAAACGACAAACAACAGCAATAAAAAGAAAAAGAAAAAAATATCAAGAATAGAAAAATATAACAAACATCATCCACCTTTCGGCCCTAACCAACATCACCAAAATTATGGGTGGGTCTCTTCTGGGAGGAAAGCGGCTCACCCAGACCAACGAACATCAAGAAAAGGATGTTATGGAAAAAAAGAACCACAAATAACATCAAATAAGAACATCAAAAAAGGACACCAAAAAAAAGAACAAAAAAGAACACCATAAAAAAGAACATAAAAAAGAACACCATAAAAAAAGAACAACATAAAAAAGAACATAAAAAAAGAATAACATAAAAAAAGAACAACATAAAAAAACATAAAAAAGAACAAAAAAGAAAAGCAACAGGAAGAAAACAGAGGAAAAAAAAGAAAAGGAAATTAAAAAGAAAAACATCAATAGAAAAGAAAAGAACGAAAAAGAAAAAGACAAAAAGAAAGAAAAATATCAATAAAATAATATAAAATAAAAATTAGATAAAAATAAAATAAAATAAAAATAAATAAATAAATAAATAAATAAATACAGAATATAGTTAAATTAACTAACTAACTAGCTATCTAACTTCAACTAACTACTACCAAATTACCTATTCAACTATCTACCTAACTAACGGTAATATAGCTGTTTGACTACCTATTAACTAACTAACTTACTAACAAACCCCCTAACGATATATCATGGATGGTGAGGTAAGGTGGGGTTAGACTTACAGGAGCTGCCTTGCTTAGACCAACCGGCCTCTTGCAGACTCCTTACGTTCTTATGTTCTTACGTTCTAATGTTCCTCCCTAACTTGATATATATGGAGAAGGGAAAAACAAACATTAAAAGAACAAATCACAAGCAGAAAGATAAAATAAAAGAACAAAAACAAGGATGAAAAAAAGAGATAAGATAAAGAAGAAATAGCAACAAGAAGAGAAAAATTAAGAGAACATGGAAACTTGGAAACATGGAAATGCAGGCAAAAGAACGCCTATTGGCTCATTACGAGGTTGCCCGCTTTGGTGATCTAATCTACTCGACAGCCACTTGGGGCCTGGGGAGCAGATGAAAGCACCTCGGTATTCAGTTTACTCCTGACGCAACGAATTGACGGTCGATTCGATTCTTGGAGTTGATGGTATTCGCATTTACTACTTCTGAGGGAAGATTGTTCCAGTGGCGGATGACTCGATTTGAAAAGAAACTCCTTTGAATGTCTGTGTTACATCGACTCGACTAAATGGGTAAACCGTTATTTCTAGTTCTTGAGTTGGTATGCAGTTCCTAGAATTTGGAGTAATCAACGTTATTGACCATTTTCAGGTACTTGAAGACTTGAAACATATCCCCTCGTAGGCATCTTTTCTCCAATGTAAAGAGAAGAAGAAGCCATGAGGAGGAAAAGAAGAGGAATGGGAGGATAAAGAGAGAAGAGGAGGGGGAGGGGGAGGTGACAGAAGGTATGTAGGTCCTTCTGCTCCTTCTGCTGGATTAACGACCCTAATAATGGGGAGGCTGATGAACAGGCGGTGGTGGTGGTGGTGGTGATGGTGGTGGTGATGGTGGTGGTGGTGGTCTTAGTCTGGCCTACCCCTGGATGTGGGTCACTGTGGAGCGTCTCTCTCTCTCTCTCTCTCTCTCTCTCTCTCTCTCTCTCTCTCTCTCTCTCTCTCTCTCTCTCTCTCTCTCTCCCCCCCCCTGATCCCCAACACCTTATCTTCCAACAACACCCAACCTCTTCCACATCCTCCTCTTCCTCCTCCTCCTCCTCCTCCTCCTCCTTATTTGCCAACTGGGTTTTTTTTTATTAACTCTTCTTTCTTCCACCTTCCACGAGTCTCTCCTCACACAACTAACTCTGCCTCTTCTCTCCACATGCCCTTACTACTTCCTTTCTTCTTTCCTCCATTTCTCGCCTTCTTCAATTTCCTCCATCTCCCGTTTTTCATTCCTCCAATTTCTACTTACACAATTCCTGCTTACTTTCCTCTCCCCTATCTTGTCTTTTCCTTCCCTCCCATTCCTGATAAGGCAATTGAATAGTTTAGAGAGAGGTAATATAGAGAACGGTACAACAGGAACGGAGTCTAGATATGAAGAGGGAATAAGAAAAAATAAAGGAAGAGAATGTAGAAGAAGGGAGGTTAGATGATGGAGATGAGAGAAGCGGAAGGAACTGGCAAAGGAAAAAAAGTAAATAATAAGAGACAGATTGAAGGAAAAAGGAAAAGGCAGAACGAGTGAATTAAATTATGATAAAGGAAGAAAGAAAGGAGATACAAAAAGACAGAATAGAGAAGTTAAAAAATAATAGAGGAGGGCAGGGAAAAGAGAACAAGAAAAAGAAAAAAAGAGCAAGTTAACACAAAAAAATATAAACAGTGAAGGAATGAGAGAATGAGGAAGAAAACAGGAAGAGTGAGGAAAGGAAGAAGGCAGGAGGAGGAAAGAGGAAGGAAGGAGGTTAAAGGAAGGTAGTATTAAAGTAACGTGTGCGTGTGCGTGTGTGTGTGTGTGTGTGTGTGTGTGTGTGACCCGGGGACCTCACACTAGGAGCTACCACGCCACACTCCGTTAGTCTTTACACACACACACACACACACACACACACACACACACACACTGGTCGGGTACACCCCCTACTGGGACAAGCCACAAAATTACCAAGCCTTCCTCTTTTTTTCCCTCCTTTCTCACCCCTTTTTTCCTCCCTTCACACCTCTTGTCCTCCTTCCTGTGTTTCCTCTTGTTCTCCTTTCCTCTTGTTTCTCCTTTCCTCTTGTTTCTCCTTTCCTCTTGTCCATCACCATCGTCACATCTCAAATCAAGAGTTATACATACACCATCACTTTGCATAACATCCCTTCGCTCTTTACCCCATCAAAAAGCCCCTTCACCTCATCCCATCACACCCCATCATTACTCACCACATCCCTTCACCATGCACCACACACCTTCACTATTCAGCCCATCCGAAACCTCTTCCTTACACCCCATTCCCACACAAATAGATTCTGATCCCACAAAGCCTCCAATAACCTACATAACTGATAACATATGGTAGGCGGATATGGTGACTTTGACTAGTGGAGTGTGAAGTATGGTTAGGGAGGGGATGGGGCGTATAACATAAGGGGGGGAGAAGGGAAGTGTGACTGAGGAGGTATACAGAGGGTTGGGGTGGATAAGTGAATGGGGGTGACGAGGGTGAGGGAAAAGGATGTTGGGGTAAATAGGATGTAGTTGAGGTGACAGGAATAGATGAAGGGTGAAGAAGGGTAAGAAGGAAGAACAGAAGGAGAGCGGGAGTGGATGGGTGAGGGAGGAGGGAGGAGGATGGGAAAGAGGGAAGGAAAGAATGGCTGAGTGGGCGGTGATGGGTGAAATTAATGTTGGGAAAGGTAAGTCTTGAGATAAATGGGAGTAATAATGAAGGTAATGGAAGAAGTGGAGGAAAAAGAAGTGAAGCAGGGAAAGGGGAAAAGTACAGTAAGCAGAGAGGAAATAATAATGAAGGTAATGGAAGAAGTGGAGGAAAAAGAAGTGAAGCAGGGAAAGGAGAAAAGTACAGTAAGCAGAGAGGAAATAATAATGAAGGTAATGGAAGAAGTGGAGGAAAAAGAAGTGAAGCAGGGAAAGGGGAAAAGTGCAGTAAGCAGAGACTGAAGAAAAAGGGAATATGAAGTGAAGAAAAAAATAATAATGAAGAAAGGAAGAGAATCGAGAAATATCACAAGAATGAAAACAGTGAAGGAGGCAAAGAAGGAAGGAAAAATCATAGGCAGGTACTGAAGAATAAAAGAAAGCAGGAAAAAGGAAAAAAGAAGGTAAGGATAGAAGGAAATAAAGCAAGAAGAGAACAACTGAAGAAAGGAAAGAAGAAAAATAAAATAAGCAAATACTCAAGAAAAAAGAAAAAAGGAAATAATGAAGAACGTACAGAGTGTATGAAGTAAAACAAGTAGGGAGCTAGTGAATGAAGGAAGGAAGGAAGAATGAAAAAAAATAGACATATACTGAAGAAAAATATATGAGAAAAAAGGGAATGGCGAATAAAGGAAGGGATTATACGTAAAGGAAGGAACGAAGGAGAGAAGAAAAACTGATTATACGTGAAGGAAGGAACGAAGGAGAGAAGAAAAACTGATTATACGTGAAGGAAGGAACGAAGGAGGGAAGAAAAACTGATTATACGTGAATGAAGGAACGAAGGAGGGAAGAAAAACTGATTATACGTGAATGAAGGAACGAAGGAGGGAAGAAAAACTGATTATACGTGAAGGAAGGAACGAAGGAGGGAAGAAAAACTGATTATACGTGAATGAAGGAACGAAGGAGGGAAGAAAAACTGATTATACGTGAAGGAAGGAACGAAGGAGGGAAGAAAAACTGATTATACGTGAATGAAGGAACGAAGGAGGGAAGAAAAACTATCACACACAGGTATCTTTCCCTCACCTGCACACACATTCATGTCTACCGCAGGAATTCTAATTAGCCCGCCATCTTCTTCACCTGTGTTGTTGTTTTGATCCAGCAGGTAATACGCACCACTGTATTTCCGTGTGTCCGTGTGTGTGTGTGTGTGTGTGTGTGTGTGTGTGTGTGTGTGTGTGTGTCTCTGTGTGTTATATAAGGATGTCAAGTGAAAACGCAAACTAAAGAGGGAATGAGAAACACCTAAGAAGAATAAAGACAACAAGAAAACCAAAAAAAAAAAAGAACAAGAAGAAGAAGCCGAACAAGACAAAAAAAAGAATCAATAGAAAAGAAAGAGAATCATAAGAGAAGCAAAATAAACAGATGAGGAGGAGGCGGAGGAGGAGTAGACACCGGTAGGAGGAAGGAGGGAGAGGAGGCGGGAGGGACGGAGAGAGAGAGAGAGGGAGAGAGGGAGAGGGAGGGAGAGGCAATATAGGTCATCAAGAACTCCAGTACGGAAGTCACGCCAGGGTGGTTGTGGCGGTGGTGGTGGTGGCGGTGGTGGTGGTGGTGGTAGGGGGGGGGGGGGGGTTAGTGATGTTGCTAATACTCGTGTCTATTGCGATAACGTTGTTGTTAAGATGTGCTTGTGATGGCGTAAGATAATGGTAGCGGGGGGCGGGTGCTGAGGAGGAAGTAAAAGGTAGAAGTAGTTGTGGTTGTAGTAGAAGTAGTAGTAGTAATAGTAGTAGTAGTAGTAGTAGTAGTAGTAGTAGTAGTAGTAGTAGTAGTAGTAGTAGTAGTAGAAGGAGGAGGAAGGGTACGAGGAAGACGGGAAAGAGGAGGAGGAGGAGGAGGAGGAGGAGGAGCGACAGCAGCAGGAGTAGTGATGGTGGTGGCGGTTTCCCATGCATTCATTCACCTCCACGCTGACACACACACACACACACACACACACACACACACACACACACACACACACACACACACACACACACACACACACATACACACACACACACACTCAACATATTTTTCCACTTCCTAGGAGAAGGAGGAGGAGGAGGAGGAAAAAGAAGAAGAAAAGGAGGAGGATAAGAAGGAGGGAGGGAAAATCAGAAAAAAATAATCATGACTAAGAGGAAGAGATAAAAAGAACAATAAAAACAGTAAAAAGGAATAATAAAACAGAAGGAGGAGGAGGAGGAGAAGGAGGAAGAGGCAAGCAACAGCGGGAGCAGGAAGCAGAGCCCATCCTGCTGACCTACTTCATGGTAACAGACACAGGCAGACAGACACAGACAGGCAGCGCTCACTAATCACAGACCAAAAAAATAATGACATTTGTAATAAACCTAAAGACAAAATTGAGGTCGATATGAATTGACTCTTCCCTTCTCTTTTGTTTTTATAGTTATTTCTTCACTTTTTTCTTCGCCTGGGTTTTTTTTTTCTGTTTCTTGACATTATCAGTATTACGTTGTGTATGAGAGAGACGTAATGTGGAATATCGTATTAAATGTGTTTGTTAAGTAAATGTGCGTCTAAGTGCATCTCTCTCTCTCTCTCTCTCTCTCTCTCTCTCTCTCTCTCTCTCTCTCTCTCTCTCTCTCTCTCTCTCTCTCTCTCTCTCTCTCTCACAAATCTGGAGGAGGTGTGAGTAAGTGGATCAAGTCACAAACACACACACACACACACACAGGTAGGTAGGTAGGTAGGTGACCAGGTAAGCCGCACACCTGTTGTTCGCCACTCAACCTCAACAACCATTTCAGCCGAGCCATTGACACGTTTTTCCTTCAGTTCTTTCACACATCTGCTCCTGCAATCACCGCATTTTGTCCCCCATTAAGTTAGAATTCGTCGTCATTTTTTTGTATATATATTTTTTAGTGAAGAAAATAAACTATTGGCTTTTTATACCTTTTCAATCCTTTACATTCCTTTTCTCTTCAACAGTCTAACCATCGATTCCAATTATTCACACCTTATGTAATCACTGTTTTCTGTTTTCGATTAACTTGTTATTTTGGTGTTTCATTCTTATATTAACTTTTTTATTAGAAGAAAAATACATAATCGGCTTTTTTACAGTCTTTTCATTTCCAGTTATCATTATATTTACCTACCTATCTATCTATCTACCCAACTATCTAGTCATTTATTTCTTCACCTATCTACCTGCATAAGACAATGATACCACCTGTCAGACGCATAGATATCAACACCTGTCTCCATTTAACCTTACCTGGCATTCCCATCACCTCCAGTAAAACACATATCACCCCGCTTTCACCTGTCTGACCCATCCCTCTCTACCCTCTCCCACACCTCTACTTAATACACCCGCCGCCTATACCTTGAACTTCACCTGCCAACCCTAACATTATACAGAGAGCCTAAGCGGTTAATCTCTAGCCCAACGAACAAGCCTAATGCCGTGGGTACTAGTGATATAGCGGTCTGTCTGCGTCATTAGCTTTTATTTCAGCGGTCAAGGTGTATGTGGGTTACGGTGTGTGTATGTAAGTGTGTGTGTGTGTGTGTGAGTCGAATCAGTAACGTTTGTGAATGGATACACACACACACACACACACACACACACACACACACACACACACACACACACACACACACACACACACACACACTTTACGGTACCTTACGTTACACATACACCCAAAACAACGTCGCCATAAACGCAGGAAATACTCCACTTAAATACTTGGAATCCAGACGTGACGCAAGTATTCCCCCACGCTGAGGAGGAGGATGAGGATGAGGAGGAGGAGGAGGAGGAGGAGGAGGAGTAGTAGTAGTAGTAGTAGTAGTAGTAGTAACAGTAGTAATAAAAGCAGAGACATAATAGGAGCAAGCAAAGCAATCGACAACCAACAGAACAATAGAGGAGAGGATGACTGCAATAAAAAACACGGAGGCAATTAAACACGGAGAATAGACGCGAAGCAGGAAGAGGAACGAGGGAATGAGGAAGACGAGGCGAGGAGGAGGAGGAGGAGGAGGAGGAACTGTACCGCTGATGATGCAGAAATGAGAGCTGAGGAGGAACTAGGAAGAGAGGGAGGGAGAAGAACAAGGAAGAAGGAGTAGAAAAGGGCAAGGAAAGAAGGAATGTGCGTGTGAAGCTGAAAGAGGGAAGGAGGGAGAAGACCAAGGGAGGCATAAAGAGAGTAAAAGAAGGGGAGGAAAGAAGGAATGGGTGTTTGAAGCTAAGAATGGGAAGGAGGGAGAAGACCAAGGAAGAAGGAATAGAGTAAGGAAGGGGAAGCAAAGAAGGAATGGGTGTTTGAGGCTAGGAAAGAGAAGGAGGGAGAAGAGGAAATAAGGAGGAGGAGAATAGAAGAAGGCAAATAAAGGAGAAATGTGTGCATGAAGCAAGATAAGGAAAGGAGGAAGAAGACCAAGACAGGAGGAAGAATGAGAGACGGATGAAGGGAGTCAGAGAAGCAGAAAGGGAATAAGATACGGAGAAAGGGAGTAAAGAGAAGGAGGAAGGAATAAGAGAAGGAGGAAGGGAATAAGAGAAGGAAGAAGAGAATAAGAGAAGGAGGAATGGAGTGAGTGAAGGAGGAAGGGAGTGAAGGAAGGGAAGGAAAGGAAGTGTGTGAGTCCGGAGCTCATTCATTCACTACAATTACTATGAGTGTACACTTCCGAAGGGGGAGAAGCGTGACCGAGAGTTTAAAGCCACACACACACACACACACACACACACACACACACACACACACACAAGGAAAGCAGGTGATAAAGTGTTCCATAGCTCCCCATCTCTCTCTCTCTCTCTCTCTCTCTCTCTCTCTCTCTCTCTCTCTCTCTCTCTCTCTCTCTCTCTCATTGCATCAGGCAGGTTGTCTTGCATTGCCGGGCGTGACAGAGGCGTGACATGAGCTAATGGGTTTAATAAGCACACCTTCTCCCCTTCAAGCGTTCCCACATGTGATGATGATGATGATTATGACTCGGAGGATGTGATAACCAGGAAGTAATGTCCACCTTATTAATGCAAGAGTTATGAGAGCTGTTTTTTTTTCTTTCATTGTCAGTCTGTCTATCCATCTATCTATTTGTCTGTCTGTTTATCTATCTATCCATCTATCTGTGTATCTATCTATCTATCCCTCTGTCTATGTATATCCATCTTTCACTCGCTTTATGTATTTTTCACTGATATAAGACGTTTTATTTTTTTTAAGAGACACCACCTTAAGAAACTCCACAATTCTCTCTCTCTCTCTCTCTCTCTCTCTCTCTCTCTCTCTCTCTCTCTCTCTCTCTCTCTCTCTCTCTCTCTCTCTCTCTCTCTCTCTCTCTCTCTCTCTCTCGCTCTCATTGTCCCCGCACACCTGAGCCGTGACTGAGCCTACACACCTGACGAACACGACACAGGTGAGGCGGTAAGGCATCAAGGAGAAAGTTTTAGGGCATCTCCCCCCGCCCCCCTCAGGTACCATGGTCACCTTAATTACAGGGACACAAGATTCAGTAACCATCATCACCATTATCATCATCATCACTATCATCGTCATCACCAGCACCACCACCACCACTACCTCCAGACGAAGCAAGGTTTTTCAATAAGGGAAATTAAATGCCACTGGACGCTCGAAGGCTTCTGTGCTGCTGCTACCGCCTCTCTCTCTCTCTCTCTCTCTCTCTCTCTCTCTCTCTCTCTCTCTCTCTCTCTCTGTCTCTCTCTCTCTGTCTCTCTCTCTCTCTCTCTCTCTCTCTCTCTCTCTCTCTCTCTCTCTCTCTCTCTCTCTCTCTCTCTGCACACACACACACACACACGCACACACACACACACACTAACCACCTGCACATAAAAATCTACTTCCCTTCCATAATACCACAAACTAAACGAATTAGCAAGAAATTAATAAGAAATAAACACGAAATAAATAATAAAAGAAATATAAAAGGTGTTTTCATTGGTAATCAAATTAGAAAACAAGAAATTACAACACGGGCGATTCAACATTCCTATTTATGCTCTAGATGTGAAACTTGTAACCTTGATCTGACATATGTTACAGGAACGATACGTGTAGGAAACCAGCCTTATAACATATGGGGGAAAAAGAGAGAGAGAGAGAGAAACCTCTCTCTCTCTCTCTCTCTCTCTCTCTCTCTCTCTCTCTCTCTCAGATACATTTCGAGGTTCACAATTAACAGCCACACGATGATACATGTGGGAAAAAATAAAGAGAATGAGGACGAGAAAGAATAGAGGAGGAGGAGGAGGAGAAGGAGGAGGAGGAGGTAAAAGATGAGAAGACGGAAACGGAGAACAGAAAAAAAAAATATATAATAGGCAAAGAGAAGCAGGAGAAGAAGGAATAGGAAAAAGGAACAATAGATGGATGAAAAGAATAGAGGAGAAGGAGGAGGAAGAGAGGAAGGAAAGGGTATGAAGCGTGAGAGAAAGCTGGAAGTGAGGGCCAGTCTTGGGCATGACGGGAGGGGGAGGGAGGGAGGGAGGGGAGGAGGGAGAGAGACGGAGGAGAGAGAGAGAGAGAGAGAGAGAGAGAGAGAGAGAGAGAGAGAGAGAGAGAGAGAGAGAGAGAGAGAGAGAGAGAGAGAGAGAGAGAGAGAGAGAGAACCACAATAGACGAAACTCGGGTTAGAAGTGTGTCAGGCGTGTAATGAGAAAACAAGAAAACAAACTTGGAAAAACACGATGAACAAGAAACACCGTTAGCCAAAAAACACCAAGACACACGCGCGCCGCAAGAACACAGTGTTAGCGCGGGTAAGTAACACAATTCTTCGCCGAGACATCAACCATAACACGTATAATTAATGGAGGTAAATCAGATAGTTATCAATGACTGACTTCCAAATGTCATGCGGTAAGCGGACGGTGGAAAAACTAAAGTCATCGTAAATATCAGCAATGTGTAGACTATTAGAATGTACAAGTGGGAAAAAGTAATAATAATAATCGTAATAATAATGAAAGAACCAGTTATTTATTATTATTATTATTACTACTATTCCAACTATTACTGTTTTAGCGGTTTCAGGATTGGTATGTATCGTAGCATTAAAATCACTGAAACTGTTTTTGGATTGGTATATACAGCAGCATTAAAATACTGATGTAATGACGATTCAATTCTTCTTTTTTTTAACTTTCACAATTGAAGGAAACACACAAACTGAGCCTCTGTGTGTGTGCATGTGTGTGTGTGTGTGTGTGTGTGTGTGTGTGTGTGTGTGTGTGTGTGTGTGTGGCGGGGAACATGACCCCCTTCTCGGCGCAAGGTAAGGCACAGAGAGAGTCGCTGAGGTGAGGTGAGGAAAGAGATGGGTGAGGTAAGGTAAGTGAGGTGAGGTGACAAGGTTAATTACACACCTGTAGCGGCGGCGGCGGGGAATGCCACACCCGCCCACAGCAGCAGGAGGCACGCGATGGCACCCTGGGGCACCATGCTTCCTGGGGCCGCACGACGCACTGGCACTGTATGGATATCCCTCACTGTTAAGAATCCAGAGTCCACAAACTTGAAAAAACAAAACAAGCAAATTTTCCGATCCTTTCTCTCTTTCTCTTTCTCTCTTCCACTCGCTGGCACTTATGTTTCTTTCTCTCTTGTTCCTTTTTTTCGGTTATTATAATGTATGGCAAAGTAAGATCAACTCGTAAGTGTGAGTGTAAGATAAAATCCCCCGAGCACTGAGCACACTATATCACGGCCTCCACCTCCATCTCGCAGCGGGTGGTGACTGGAGACGCGGAGGGAGGAAGGGAGGGAGGGGGGTAAGGGGCAGGAGCAGCGCGGCGCACCAGACCTTCACGTCACCGCTGTCGAGACCTTTCTGAGCCTCCTTCTGCCGCCTCCAGAAACTGGGTCTCGCCGGCAACACGCAAGAGGAAGAGCGAGACGGAGACGGCGGTGGCGACCCTCCTGCCATCTGTTGGCGGCGAGGAGCTACGTCTTGTGTGTGTGTGTGTGTGTGTGTGTGTGTGTGTGTGTGTGTGTGTGTGTGTGTGTGTGTGTGTGTGTGTGTGTGTGTGTGTGTGTTGCTTGCTTGAGTGCGACGGACAGTATTTACACATGAGGAAAGTTGGTAATTTGTAATGATGGCGAAGATGTAATAGGAGAAAGAAGAAGAGGAAGAGGAGGAGGAGGAGGAGGAGGGGGAGAAAGAGAAGGAGAGGAGGAGGGGGAGAAAGAGAAGGAGAGGAGAAAGGGAGAAAGAGAAGGAGAGGAGGAGGGGGAGAAAGAGAAGGAGAGGAGGAGGGGGAGAAAGAGAAGGAGAGGAGGAGGGGGAGAAAGAGAAGGAGAGGAGGAGGGGGAGAAAGAGAAGGAGAGGAGGAGGGGGAGAAAGGATCGTCAAGAGAGATCAGAGGCGGGATGGGATGGACGCCGAGATGCTAAACGTGGGATCGGAATCTACATGAGGACACGAGAAAGTTGTGGTTTGAGAGGTGATTCTATTTTTATTTTCTTTCTCATCCTCCTCCTCCTCTGCCTCCTCCTCCTCCTCCTCTCTCTTTTTTTTTATTTTCTTATTATCAGTATCATTCCCTTGTCCTCCTCGTTTTCCTTCTCCTTGTTTCTTAGTTTTTCTCATATCTAATTACTTTACCAAACTTTCTAATACAAAAAACAAGCATTAAAACAAAAGAAAAATGCGTATAATGAATCTTGCCTCTCCTCATCACAGTACCTTCCTTCAGCTCTTCTCCTCTCTTCCCTTTCCCTTCTCTTCCCTTCACTCCACTTCCGTTCCCTTCCCTTCCTTTTGTTTTGCTTTACTTTCCTTCATTTTCCTTTCCTCTCCTTTCCTTTACTTTACTTTTATTTTAATATCCTTTCCTTTCTCTTATTTTCCTTTCCTTTCCTTTCCTTCCCTTCCCTTGTCTTCCCTTCCCTTCCCTTCTCTTCCCTTCCCTTCCCTTCCCTTCCCTTCCCTTCCCTTCCTTTCCTTTCCTTTGATTTTTTATTCTTTTTTATTCTCTTCTTTTCTTCCCTTCCCTTCCCTTCCTTTACTTTCCTTTCCTCTCCTTTGATTTTTTTCTTTTGCCTTCTCTTCTTTTCTTCTTTTCTTTTCTTCCCTTCCCTTCCCTTCCCTTCCTATCCTTTCCTTTACTTTACTTTACTTTCCTCTTCTTTTCTTGTTCTTTTCTTCTACAATTACCTTTCCTTCCCATCCCATCCTATCCTTTCCTTCCCCTTCCCTCCCCTCTCCTCTCCTTCCCCCCCTTCCCTTCCCTTCCCTTCCCTTCCCTTCCCTCCTCCTCCACCCTTTCCGCCTCCACGCCCGCGACAATGCCTCTCCCTTATCGGCCCATCAACGGCTCGCTCTACCTGTCCACGTGTCACCTCTCCACCTTTCCTTGATATCTCAATACCTCAAGTGCGACCATTGGATAGCGTGGGAGAGAAGGTGAAGGGGGGGGGGGGGGGGAATGGGGAAGAGGAAGAGAGACGAGGGAGGAGGAATGATGGGCTGTGAATAAGGAAGAACGAAGGCATGAGAGAGAGAGAGAGGGAGAGAGAGAGAGAGAGAGTTTATTAATGATTTCTATTAGCGTGACACATTCAACTTCCTGCTTCCTCTCTCTCTCTCTCTCTCTCCTCCCAGCCCCAAGGCGTCCCAGAGCCTAAGGTCTTGTATCCTGAGGGTGTGTGTGAGTCAAGAGCCCTCATTCCTACAACACACACACACACACACACACACACACACACACACACACACACACACACACACACACACACACACACACACACACACACACACACACACACACACACACACACACACAGGCATACAAACCAACAAACAAACAAATAAACAAACAGACAAATAAAAAGGCAAACAAACAAACAAACATAGACGCAAGCAAAGACCAAGAAAAATCACTAACTCGCATAAAACATAACACACACACACACACACACACACACACACACACACACACACACACACACACACAGGAGCTCCGTGTGGTCAGGCACAGTATAGTAATTTCGTGACGAACAGGTAAACTCTCACGCAAATTTCAGGTGTACGAGAGCTCGTTTCCTAATCTGGTGATTTCTCCACGGCTACTATTCTCTCTCTCTCTCTCTCTCTCTCTCTCTCTCTCTCTCTCTCTCTCTCTCTCTCTCTCTCTCTCTCTCTCTCTCTGTCTTCTTTTATTTTTTTTATTTTCATTTTGCCCAATAACTATTTTCGTGTATTCTCTGCCCACTTTATCAATGATCGTTAAATATGCAGATAAATTAATTAATTCTTCTTTTTTTTTTTGTTTTTTTCTTTTTTTTCTCATATCTTTGTCACCATTCGAAAAGTTATCACACCGAAGTTAGTTTTCTTTTTTTTTACATTCTTTTTCTTATATTTTCTCTCCTCATGAGTCACATATTTATCTTTCTTCGCCTAAATTTTCCTTGCCTTTTTTCTCTCTTTCTTTCATGTCACGCTTAAAGAAATTCTTGTTATTTTGTCTGTCATTTTTTTAACTTTCGGAAGCGCTTACTTAGCTGTATAATATATCTTTGTTTTTTTCTATATGTTTTTTTTTTTTTTTGCAAATCTTATGCTTTTTTTATTTTTTTTTATTTTCGTTATTATTTTGCTTTACTTCCATACTTCCTTTCTTCATTTTTCTTTACTTCATTTTTTTAACTTTGTTTTTTCCTCTCTGTCATTTACCTATTTTCTTTACTTTTCTTTACTTCATTTTCTTTAGTTTCCTTTACTTTTTCCTCTGTCATTTACCTATTTTTCTTTACTTTACTTTTCTTTACTTCATTTTCTTTAGTTTTCTTTACTTTTTCCTCTCCGTCATTTACCTATTTTTCTTTACTTTACTTTTCTTTATTTCATTTTCTTTAGTTTTCTTTACTTTTTCCTCTCCGTCATTTACCTATTTTTCTTTACTTTACTTTACTTCATTTTCTTTACTTTTCTTTACTTTTCCTCTCTTTCATTTTCCTATTATTCTTTCCTTTTTTCTCTGTCATTCTTGTTTACGTTCGCACGCTCTCATCTTCCTCTCCGCCGTTTTCTTTACTTTCGCAGGTCCGTTTGTCCTTCTACGTCTTCATCATGTTTATAGAAATCCCTTAGCACTTTTTTTTTTTGCTTGAGTGTATATTCTGGACTTTCGAATACTTTTTTTCTTTCAGTCTAATCTCCTGAACGAGGGAGAGTGAGAGTTTCTAATGCTACGATGCGGCGATTTATGTCTAGTGGCTGTAAGGAATAATAGCACTGCGACGGGCCGGACGAGGCGGAGAAATCAAAGTCATCGTTTAAGTGATCTAATGGTTCTTTACTTACCGCCCTCCCTCCATCATACCTCCCCCTCCCCTTGTTCAACTATTTTTTACTTCATTTCTTCATTATTTTCTTTTTCTTTTATTTTCTACTCCTTCCGATAAATTTCTTTTTCTTTTCTTTTTCCTCCTCCTCCTCCTCCTCCAGACACCAGTAGGAACTTTTTTCTCGAAGTCATCCACCACCGGAACAACCTTCCTGCAGAAACAGTTGATGTGAAAACGATTAACTCTTTAAAAAATGGATTTACACCTTGTTATGTCAGGAGAGACTTGAACATTTCCGCTCGTTCATCGAACAAGTGCTTTAATCTGTTTTGTAGGTCACTGACTTAACCGACGATCTGATTGAATCACTAAGAAAACAGACTTTTTGTTGCATGACCTTCTATGTTACCAGATTTCCTCCTTTTCTTCTTCCTCTTCACCCAATTTTCCTTCCCTCATGACCTCTATCAAGGCCACACTTCCTATCACCTGTGGCCTTCACTTCCTCCTCACACAGGTAAGAACAGTGATTGGAGGGGAGGCATCCTCATCTCCGTCCTCAAATGTTTCGTTAGCGCGGAAAAAAACACGGAAGAACCTCCAATAAATAAATAACGGAAAGAAATAACGATCAGGTGAAATTTTTGCAGGTGAATTCTTTTTATGACTGTCATGTGCAAAGACTGAAGCAGGTGTGTGTGTGTGTGTGTGTGTGTGTGTGTGTGTGTGTGTGTGTGTGTGTGTGTGTGTGTGCGGGCGGGCGGGCGTGCGCGCGTGTGAGAGAGAGAGAGAGAGAGAGAGAGAGAGAGAGAGAGAGAGAGAGAGAGAGAGAGATTACACTTTGTCTCAACTTGAAATAGACGAACGAAGGAAGCGAAGAATCTCTCCATCTATCTATCTATATTTATCAAACGATCTCTATCTATCTATCACTATCTTCCAGTCACCCTTCCTTCCTCCTCTCTTTACTTTCCATTTCGCCTAATACAAATATTCTCCTTTCTCGGCAGCTTACGCACGACAGCCTTCCTTTCCCTGTTCCTCCTGCTTTCCCTCCTTTTCCTACCTGACCTCCTCCCTATCCTATCTCTCAGCCTCCTCACTCTTTTCTCCTCCAGTTCATCTTTCTTTTTTTCTTCATTTTTCAACTATTCTATCGCTATTTTCCTTTCACCCTTTTTTATTTTGCTATCTTTTCTCCTTTTTCTTTTGGCTATCTGTCTTTATCTTCTATATTTCTTGCTTTCTTTCCTCGTTTTCTCTAATTTCCTTGTTCTTCATCATTCTTCCTTCCTTTCATTACATTGTTTTCTATATTACACTCAAACCTGCGTTCATTCTTCTTCCTTTACCATCATCTGTATTATCACCTCCATTCAGCTCCTTCATCATATTCTTCCACTTTTCACTTTATCTTCATCCAATACATTCTTCCTTCTCTACGTAAACATTTCACCAAACATCTTCCTCCCTCTTCAATCAACTGCTCTTCTCTTTTTTTTCTCTCTCTTCTTCTTCCTCCCTTCGCGTTTTTCCTTTATTTCGTCTCTTTTTTTCCGTGTACCTCTTCATCTCCTCTTTCTCCCCTTGCCTCTATCTCTCCTCACCTCCATCCCTCCCTCCCCCTACGTTTCCCTTCCCTTCTACTCGACGTCTCTCCCCTCTCCGCCTCTTCCCATTATTCCGTCTCTTCCACATGCTATTATCTCCATCTCCTCTCTCCCCTTGCCTCTCACTTCCTTCACCTCCCTCCCTCCCTCCCTCTACGTCTCCCTTCCCTTCTCGCCTCTTTCCTTCCCTCCTCCCGCCTTCCTGTTCGCACCTTACGGCAGGTACTCAGGTAGCGGAAAGTGTGATGCAAGAGCCCATTCAAGGATGAAACACGCGCAATAACGCCGCAACGCTTCTGTCAACAACACACATCCTTCTGCCCCCTTCCTCCTATACTCCTCCTCATCCTCCTCGTCTTCTTCCTTTTTCCTCATTTTTTACTTCCATGGTTTAATTTCCTATTCTGTTTCTCAATTCTCTACTTTTTGCTGCGTCCTCATATTCTTTTTCATCCTTTCATCTGTTGCTGGTTCTCTCGTTTTCTCACTACAATTAACAGATTCTCCTCCTCCTTTTATTTTCCCAGTGTACTTTCCTTTTCTGTTACTAAATTTTCTACTTTCTTCTCCCTCGTGTTCTTTTTCATCCTTTCATCTGTTGCTGGTTCTCTCGTTTTCTCACTACAATAAACAAATTCTCCTCCTTTTATTTTCCTAGTTTACTTTCCTTTCTGTTCCTAAATTTTATACTTTTTTCTCCTCTCTCATGTGTCCCTTTTCATCCTTTCATCTGTTGTTCCTCTCATTTTCTCACTTCAGTTAACACATCTTCCTCCTCGTTCTCTTACTCTCATTCATCCACCTCCTCCCTACTTTTCCGATTTCCTTTCTTTTTCTGTTTCTCAATTTTCTACTTTTTTCTCCTCTCTCATGTGTCCTTTTTTATCCTTCATCTGTTGTTTCTCTCATTTTCTCACGTCAGTTAACAGATCTTCCTCCTCGTCCTCTTAGACTCATTCATCCACCTCCTCCCTACTCTTCCGATTTTTTCTTTTTTTCTGTTTCTCAATTTTCTACTTTTTCTCCTCTCTCATATGTTCTTTTTCATCCTTTCATCTGTTGTTGTGTCTCTCGTTTCCTCACTACAATTAACAGATTCTCCTCCTCCTTTTATTTTCCTGGTTTACTTTCCTTTTCTGTTTCTAAATTTTCTACTTTTTTCTCCTTTCTCATATGTCCTTTTTCACCCTTCAATCTGTTGTTGTTTCTCTCATTTTTTCACCGCAATGAACAGAACCTCCTTTTTTTTTATAGTTTACTTTCCTTTCTGTTCCTAAATTTTCTACTTTTTTCTCCTCTCTCATATGTTCTTTTTCGTCATTTCATCAGTTTTGTGTCTCTCATTTTCCGATTTCCTTTCTTTTTCTGTTCCTAAATTTTCTACTTTTTTCTCCTCTCATATGTTCTTTTTCATCCTTCCATCTATTGTTGTGTCTCATTTTCTCACTGCAATTAACAGAACCTCCTCGTCCCCATCCCGTTCCTCCTCCTCTCACTCCGCCTCCTCTCCTCTTCCCATTTTCGTATTTAAATTTTTGCAAGCTGTAGTTAGCCCGAGTAATAGCCACACGCAGGGAGGGAGGGAGGAAGGGAGGCCACAAATGGGCAAAGGAGGAGAGGAAGGGAAGGAGAGGAGAAGGGACTGGAGGGGAGAGGAGGCGGATGCAAAAAGGGGAAGACGAGGAACCAGCATCTCCCTTCTCCTTTCTTCTTTGTCGTGTGATGCAAGAGGGAGAAAGGTAGGTAAATAGATAGACAGATAGAGAGATAGACATAGATAGATAGGTAGTAAGACAGATAAGTAGGTAGATAGATAGATAGATAGATAGATAGACAGAAAAAGAAAGATATATACATAGATAGATAGACATATAGATAGGTAGTGAGATAGATAAGTAGATAGATAGGTGGATAGGTAGGTAGGTAGATAGATAGACAAAGATAGATAGACAGAAAAAGAACGATAGATACATAGATATATATAGAGATAGGTAGTGAGACAGATAAGTAGATAGGTAGGTAGGTAGGTAGGTAAGGTAGATAGGAATGTTGATTAGACAGGTCACATACATCTACCAGACAAAACAATTACCTTTTCTTATAGCTACAAACCCCACGTCTAAAACCACACCACAACACGTTAATTGGAGCACGCTGCATATTTACCTTCCTTTCTTCCCCTCCCCTTCCCCTTTACTCCCCCTCCCCATCTCCCTCCTCCCCGCTCCTCCTCCCTATCAACAATACATTCACTTTCCTTATGTACACCAAATCCACAAATATTTTTTTTCTCTCTCTCTTCCTCTCCCTTAACAGCCCACCATCTGGAGATACACTTTCCTCCTCCCTATCTTCCCTCCCTTCACTCCTGACATGCCTTTCCTCCCTCACTTCCCTCCCTCCCTTCCTCCCTCCCCTCACTCATCGCTTCTCCTCCTCCTGGTAGTCACGCTAAGAGAGAACTCACTTTCCTTTTCCCTCAGACTCATGATCGCGGTGAACTCTCTCCTCCATTACCGTTTATTATGATATTTACTTTTCATAATTGTTACTCATAAAGAAAGAGTCACCCTGGAACGCACTTAAGCCCGGAGAGAGTAATGAGATGGTGGGGACGCCGGCTGTTCTTAATGAGTGCGTGTAATGAGAGGGCACGGAGGAGATAATTAAAGGTGTGGCAGGTATGAACTGTTAATTACTCCTCCTCGGGTGTTCTTTAAGGTAAGACAGGAATGGGTAATGAGAGTAACCATAAAGAAACTATTAAAATGATAAAAGATAAGTATAAAATATGTGATATCTTCATAATGGCTGAATGAAGAATGAGGGAAAGAAGAAAAAGAACAAAGTAATAGACAACTAGAAAACTCAAACAAGTAAGTAGTATAATTATTATTCGCATAAACTGAATGGTGACTTGGAGAGGCGTGTCGATGCCTTTGGTGCCAAGTGCCCTCGCAGGATCACGGGGTATCGCTGGGATGACTTCGAAGAGTCGTATGACAAGACATATCGCCGCCCAAGAACACATATTTGACAAGGCTTTCGTAGGAGCTGTGGGCATTTCCAGGGGTAGTTTTATGACCCTGGTGGTAGTGTGAGTCTTCTTCTGTACCATGAACCTGAAGAAACACCCATTGGAACCCGACTGACCCCCTCTTTGTCCTTTAGAAATGGCTGATGTGAGAAGCGAGAGTGTCTTGTAATACCAACCTTCGTGTCGAACCAGCGACTACCAGATAAAATCAAATCGAAGCCTGTTACCAGCTTAGTCCGTGAACGCCAACTTCGACTCTATGGGGACGTGGCACGCCTCCCGGACGTCTATCCTGCTCATTGGGTTATCTCTGAACAAGACAACCCTGAGTGGATGAGACCAAGGGGATGCCCACGTAACTCATAGCTGTGGCAAGTCGACCGATCCTGCCAGTTTGACCTTAGGATGGATAGGGCAGCCGCGTGAGAGCTTGCTCGGGGGAACCATCGGGAATACAGGCAGCGGGTGAGTGAAACGACGCATCCCCCGGCGTATGCTCCCCATTAGTTACGTTAGAAAAAGCGTCCAATAACACTACCAACACAACCCAGACCAAGCCCAACACCTCACTCCTGTCACTAACACCTCCGTAATGACGCGGCCACCTCCATTACCTGAGGGTGGCCACTCACACGGGTGTAGTGGTCCAGTTTCACCAGGTAATGATACACCTGATATGGGCACCGAGATGGGTGTCCTTTCACCTGTTAATGAGTTCCTACCTGGCTGGCTTAAGACTGGAGGGAAGGAGAGGTGAGAAAGGAAAGCAAGAGAGGGAGAGGGAAAGAAGAAAACGGAGAAAATCAAGAGGGAGGAAAAGGAGAACGAAAACAAGGAGAAGAAAACAAACGAGAAGGAGAATGGAGTAGATCGAAGATGAGGACGATGTGAGAGAGAGAGAGAGAGAGAGAGAGAGAGAGAGAGAGAGAGAGAGAGAGAGAGAGAGAGAGAGAGAATGAGAGAGAATGAGAAAGAATGAGAGAGAGAGAATGAGAGAGAATGAGAAAGAGAATGAGAGAGAGAGAGAAGGCAGCAAGAAAGTGGTCTACATTCTTCAGCAACGAGCAATAAATAAGATGCAGCTTTCTTTTCCCTCACTCTTACTTAGCACCTCCTTCTATTGTTTACCTTTTACCGTCCTTTACTCCTCCTCCTCCTCCTCCTCCTCCTCCTCCTCCTCCTCCTCCTCCAAGATTCCCTCACGTATCCATTACCTCCGTACAACTCCACGCTTTTCTCTCCAACTCTCTCCCTCCTCCCTCTTCCCCCCCCCCTCCATCCCCCATTAAGTTTTCTCCGCCATTACCCCTTTTCTCCCCTATCCCCCCCTTCCTCCCTTTCCTCCCCCCCCCAGTCTCCTCCCTAACAACGGCTAATAATGAGTGGCAGGAGGAGACGACAACAATAACAACAACGACAACAACAACAACAACAACAACAACAACAACAACAACAACAACAACAACATCATCATCAATAATAATAACAACAACAAGAGAGAGAGGAGGAGGAAGAGGAGGAGAAAGAAAAGGGTTAGCGGAGAAGAAAGTCTCGTGAGAACTGAATGGTACTTAATTTGTCTACGCACACACACACACACACACACACACACAAACACATATAATAACTGCCATATCCCAAAAAATCAAAGAGAACTTCATTTTTGAAACAAAGAACGCAACAGTAGAAACATTAGTAGTAGTAGATGGAGGGGGGTAAAGGTGGTGGTGGTGGTGGTGGTAGTAGTGGTGGTAGTGGTGATGGTGGTGGTGGAGGTGGCAATTAAGACAAAGATGACTGAATACTAAGAAACAAAACCCCGACAAAAAAAAAGTGATGGAGGAACCGTGAAGCAAATATTTGTCTGGTAGTCTGTGCGTGAGTGTGTTGGCCTCCCTTTCCCCGGCTCCTTAATTCATCATCTCGGGTGTCTCCAGTCCGGGGGTCAAGATTACATTGCAGGAGAGGGGCGGGCGCGGCGAGATGCACGGAGGGGCGGCGGGAGAGGAGGCTTGATGAATGAACGGACGGACGGGCATAGCAATCGAGGGAACATTTAGTTAGTTAGTCAGGTAATCCGCTGGTGTGTGTGTGTGTGTGTGAGAGAGAGAGAGAGAGAGAGAGAGAGAGAGAGAGAGAGAGAGAGAGAGAGAGAGAGAGACACACACACACACACACACACACACACACACACACACACACACACACACACACACACACACACACACACACACACACACACACACACGTAGAGACAAAAAAAACTCCCAACAGTACAAAATTACAAAAAAAAAAATCCTCTGCGCTGTAAAACATTAGCCAGACAGACATAAAGACAGAAACAAACAAAACAAAAATACACAGAAGACAGAAAGTACCAAGACAAACAAACAAACAAAAAACACAAACACCCAAATCAAAACACAGACAGACACAGACACAGATAAATATGCAGACAGGAAGGCAGAGTAAGCAGGCAGGTAAGGAGGCATGCGGTGCGATGGGAAGGCATGTGAGGGCGGGCAGGTGGCTGGTCAGGTTGGCAGGCAGGCAGGTACACACTATAGGTAGGTCACTGGGTTGGCGGGCATCGCTACTCGCCCCTTGGAGAAAGTTGGGCCGTAACCTGGTATGTTACCCTCCTACGCACCTCCACACCTCGCCACACCTGCCCAAAACCGCAAACAGGCGTAAAGGACAGGTGTGTGGTTTAGTACAGGTGTGCAGGAGGTGATGGAAGCTACTGGTGGAGGCACAGGAGGGGGGTTTCTTTTCCTCTCGGCCTTTCCGTAGACGGGTGAGCAGGGCGGTGCGGGAAGGAGGTAAGGGGAGGGTTGCCAGAGACTGATGGAGCGGAAAGAGAGATTCACCCTTTTCTCCCGACGATTACAGCACACCCACAACCTCCACCACAGCCTCCACCACAGCCCCCTCCACACCATCGTTTGGGACGCTAAGAGGGATGGCGGGGAGGTGTGTATGTGTGTGCGTGTGTGTGTGTTTATGTGTATGTGTGTGTGGGGGAGGAAGGGACTGCAGATGAAGATGGCAACGGAGAGGATTGACCTACAGAGAGTTAGCTTCAGTGTGTGTGTGTGTGTGTGTGTGTGTGTGTGTGTGAGGTTCGCTTCTTGTTCATTCGCATATTGGAAAGTTATTGAGTTTCGGTGTATGTGCTTAGAAGGGACTGTGTGTGTGTGTGTGTGTGTGTGTGTGTGTGTGTGTGTGTGTGTGTGTGAGCTATTCTAGTTGTTTCTTCTTTTTTTTACTTTTTTTTTCCTCCACTACACGTTCTTCCCTTTCCAACCCTTCTGCCTAGGCCCAAAAACCTTGCCCCACGCCCCCACCCTCCCCATGCGCCCCCCCTCCCCCTCACACCATTCTCAGGTTGCATTGGCACATTTTCTTCTTCCGGGAGTAAAAAAAGAGCACAGACCCCTTTTAACCTAATTATGAAAACACACACACACACACACACACACACACACACACACACACACACACACACACACACACACACACACACACACACACACACAGCAGTAAACCATGATATGAGCCATTCGTTTTCTTTCTTTTAATTCTTATTCGAAAACTTTTTACGCATCCAAAATCCTAAAAAACAGGAAAAATTACCAAAATCTTACAATCTTACAATTTTTTTTTAGTATTTTTAGTAAGGAAAATCTACATTGTTATACTCAGCCCTTCTTTAACCAGACTTGCGTTTCAGATAAATAGAGAGGTTTAGGATTTGATGAAAAAACCAGCACATGACTTGACGATACAAAAAAAAAACACGACTTGGGAATGTTTATCAGAAAAGGTCTAATCTTGCGTGACCTCCCGAAGAATTAACATCGAAAATTCCTCCTCTTCGCTCTCTCTCTCTCTCTCTGCGCCTTCAATAATACTATTTTCGCCAATTTTCAGAGACATTAGCGAGAGAGAGAGAGAGAGAGAGAACACCAACTTCCGGGAGTGTGTTGTGTCTGGCGTATAAACACCTACACACCGCTGCACCTCAGAGTGGAAGGGGGAAGGAGGAAGGAAGAGAGGGGGGAGGTGAGGGAGGGAGGAGGAGGGAGGAGGGAGGGAAGGAGGGGAAAGTTGGAAGGGAGGGGAAGGGAAGGTTTGGAGGAAAGGGAAGGGGAAGGGAGGGGAAGGAGAGGGGGAGGAGATCGGCGTACCCCAGCCCGTGACCTACCTTGACCCCCCCCCCCTTCACCCCTCACCCCACACACCCACTCACTCACTCACTCTCCACTCCCAAGATTCATTCCACGATTTTGCTTTTTTTTTTTTCGTTCCTCTCTCTCTCTCTCTCTCTCTCTCTCTCTCTCTCTCTCTCTCTCTCTCATCATTCATCATTCCTCCTCTTTTTCCTCAACTCAATCCTCCCCTTTTTTTTCTTCTCCCCTCCCCGCCCTCCCCCTCTCTGCACCTTCCTCCCCAGCTCTTCTTACTCCCCAATCCTCTCATTTATCTTCTCTTAATTCCTCTTTATTCATCTCCGTTCACCTCTCAAACATGTTCCTCTAATTTTAGCTTTACATCCTTCTTCGTCACCTCAATCTCCTCCTCCTCCCCCTCCTCCTCCTCCTCTTCTCCCAACACTTCGCTCTCCCCTCTCCTCCCTCCCTTCTCCCTGGTCACTCCGTCCCCCCACCCCTCAGTGACGAAGCAGTGGGTTTTCTGTTTGCTTGCGTGTGACTGGTGCTGAGGAGGTGAAGGGGGGAGGGGGGGTGGGGAGGGAGGGGGATAGGTATGAACACCCTTCCCCTCATCCCACCCTTCCCTCTTTACACCTTTTCCCTTCCCCACTTTCTTTACTTTTCAATTCACGTACCTGCTTTTTTTTCTCTCTTCTCTCTCTCTCTCTCTCTCTCTCTCTCTCTCTCTCTCTCTCTCTCTCTCTCTCTCTCTCTCATTCCTTTCCTCCATCTTGACATAACCTGCATTCCTACCTACCCACCTGTCTTCCTAACCTCCCTTTCTCTTTAATTAACTATCATTCTCCCCTTTCCTTTAGTCCCTCCTCGCTTCCTATCTTCCCCCAAGTCGGTATTGTCAGACTCTCTACCCCTAACATCAAATAATTTATAAGGCCGATAAGGAGATCAGTCGGGTTCTAATGAGTGGGTTTTTTTAGGTTCATGGTACAGAAGAAGGGACACCTCTCCTCCCGAAACTGACCTCTCTTTTTGGCCACTCCTTTGACCTCTATTCAGGAGCAGTAAGTAGCGGGCTTTTTTTTAATATATTTTTCTTTACGCCCTTGAGCTGTCTCCTTTGCTGAAAAAAAAAAAAACTACCGGAAGAGTCATAAAACTACCCCTGGAAATGCCCAAAACTCCTACGAAAGCCGAAATGTTTAAGAATATAACCCTCCGTCCTTTCCCTCCATCCCAGCCCCCCCACTAACCTAACCTAGCCTTCCCTTTAGCCCACCTATTTACCCATCATCTTGACCTCATCCTCCTCCCCATATCATCCTTCCCCCACCTCCCCTCCCCATCCCTCCCCTTCCCCGTCCAGCACCTGGTTCCCAACTCTCCCCAAAACTATGCCATTCAAGAGAAAAGCTGCCGGGGCGGGGAGCTGGGGAGGGGATGGGGACGGGGGGAGAGGAGGATTGGGGAAGGGGGAATACTGGTGTCCGAGGGTGCATGGGGAGGAGGAGGTTGGGATCTTAGATAAATATGGTAGTTATGGGAGAAATCAAGAGGGGGGCGGGGAGTTGGGGAGATGGTGATGACGTGGGGAGGGGGGGAGGGGGAGGGCTAGGGAGTACTGGTGACCGGGGTTGCATGGGGAGGGAGGAATAGGAACCTTAAATAAGTGGATGGTAGATTGGGGGAGAAAATTGTGGGGGAAGCGGGGAGTTGGGGAGGTGATGGGGACGGGGGAGGGGAAAGGATAGGACTGAGGGAATTACTGGTGTCCGAGGTTACATGGGGAGAAGAGGGTAGGAATAAATAGTTAAATATGGATGTTTGGGAGAAATCAGGAGGGAGTGGGGAATTGGAAAGATGATGGGGACGGGGAGAGATTAAGGGGTAGGGCTGGATGCATGGGGAGTGGGAAATAGGAACCTTAGATAAGTGTATGGTGGCTTGGGAAGGAAATCTTAGAGGGCTGGGAGTTAGGGAGATAATAGGAACGGAAATGGGGAGGGGCTAGAGAGGGGAATACTGGTGTCCGGGGCTGCATGGGGAGGGAAGAATAGGGGCCTTAAATAAGTATATGATAGGTTGGGGAATGGGGAGGAAACCTTGGGGATGAGGAAAAGGTTATGGTTAAGGGGGGAGGGTAATTTCAATGGGTGGAGTGCGGTTTATGAGGGAAGGGTAATGGCAGGGTAAAGATCCTTGAGTCCTGGGGAAGAAGATATAGGGGATAGGGATGACTAGGGATGACAAAAGAAAGGGATGCTGCGTGACGCTGGGATAGTGTCAAAAAAAGGACGAGATTATTAGAAAGCGGATGAAAACGAAATAAATGAACCAGAGGAGAAGGAGGAGGAAAAATGGAGGAAGAAAAACTTTATGTACTTAAGAAAAGGAGGAATAAAACGAAAGGAAGAAGAAAAAGAGGAATAAAACGAAAGGAAGAAGAAAAAGAGGAATAAAACGAAAGGAAGAAGAAAAAGAGGAATAAAACGGAAAGGAAGAAGAAGGAACAGTAGAAAGAAAAGGAATAATACGGGAAGGAAAGCCGGATAGCAAAGAATGGAGGAAAGAAAGGGGGAAGAGGAGGAGGAGGAAGAGGAGGAGGAAAGGAAGGAGAGAGATTACTGAAAAGAATGATGAAGGAAAGGAGAGAATTAAAGATATAAAGAGGAAGAAGATTTTAGGATGGAGAGGCACTATCGAATGTTTACTGAGTGAGGGGAAGAATGAAGGATTGAAGATTAATTAAAGGGGAGATTGATATAAGAAGGAAGAGTTATAAGAAGGAAAAGGGAGAAGAGAACGAAGAGAGACATTAATAAAGTTAAGAAAGGGGAAAAGAAGAAAAAAATATGCAAGACGAATACTGAATGGCGGAAATTGTGAAGGGAAGGAAGGGAACCGTAAGGAAGGAAGAGGAATGATGGGCGGGAAGGTCATGGGGAGGAAGGGGGAGAGGGGAAGAGGGGGGAGACGTTGGGGAGGGGGCAAGGGGGAGGGGAGGAATAAAACTTTCTTCCTGAGCCATCGGTACCGAGCGGGGAGGAAGAAAAGGGGAGGAGGAGAGGAGGAGGAGGAGGAGGAGGGGAAGGAAAAAATGAAGTCATAGGAGTAAGAAGAAACGGAAGAAGGAGAGAAGAAGGATGAGTCAAGTACATCAGTCACACATTCTCTTGGTCACACACACGCGCACACACACACACACACACACACACACACACACACACACACACACACACACACACACACACATTCCATCCCCAGCAATCCCCTTTCCCTTCCCCTCGAGGGCATGCCAACATTTGGGGCAGCGAGTCGACCCATTATCTGATGAACGAAGAAGAAGAAGAAGAAGAAGAAGAAGAAGAAGAAGAAGAAGAAGAAGAAGAAGAAGAAGAAGAAGAAGAAGAAGAAGAAGAAGAAGAAGAAGAAGAAGAAGAAGAAGAAGAAGAAGAAGAAGAAGAAGAAGAAGAAGAAGAAGAAGAAGAAGAAGAAGAAGAAGAAGAAGAAGAAGAAGAAGAAGAAGAAGAAGAAGAAGAAGAAGAAGAAGAAGAAGAAAAGAAGAAGAAAAAGAAAAAGAAGAACAACAACAACAACAACAACAACAACAACAACAACAACAACAACAACAACAACAACAACAACAACAACAACAACAACAACAACAACAACAACAACAACAAAAGGAACAAAACAATAGGAAGAGGAAGGAAAAGTAGGAGGAGGGCCAGGTGAGAAGCAGGGAGAGGAGGATGTGGACCTGCACCGCCGCCTACCACCGAGGGGAACACACCAACTTTCTCGGCGGACTCAACCCAAAGGAGAGAGAATTTAAGGAGTGTTGGATCCGGGTGGTTGGTTAGTCACTGGGTTGCTGTAGTTGTTGTTGTTGTTGTTGTTGTTGTTGTTGTTGTTGTTGCGCTCTCTCTCTCTCTCTCTCTCTCTCTCTCTCACACACACACACACACACACACACACACACACACACACACACACACACACACACACACACACACACACACACACACACACACACACACACACACACACACACACACACACAGACACACAGACACACACACACACACACACACACACACACACACACACACACGAAAGGAAATTGAGTAGTGCCCAAAGAGGGATGAACAGATCGATGCCTGTGATCACTACAATGGACACACACCAAAAAAAAAACTGCAAATGAATAAGTGAACAGAGAAAAATAAATGACATGACGAAGACAATTAAAATCAAGAAATGGCAATGGTCAGGACATATATAAAACTGTGCAGAGAAGAGAACAATAGATGAACAAAATCTGATAGGTTGAAAAATAACTGACATAGTAAAAAAAAATAAGAGGAAGTAATGCAGCAGATGGTGTGATGAAACTGAAAAACGTTTACATCAATAATGGGAACAAGAGGCACATGCAACAAACGAATGGAGAAGCTCGGGAGTGGCCTAAACTCTGTAGTGGTGTTACATTCTGATGATGATGATAATGAATATATATTTTGGTAAAGCGGCGTGGGAACTCGGTTTGCAGAAAGTATACGCCAAACCAGCAACTTATGGACACACTCTGTTGGGGAAATTGCCCCGTGGAGAGCCGCCCGGGGGCATATTTACTATTTACCAACCGTACTCCGGTACCGCACCAGTGGCAAGAACGGTGCCGCAAGATTTGAAGGGATAACTCAACAAACTTCCAGACTCACGTAATTAACATTCTCTCTCTCTCTCTCTCTCTCTCTCTCTCTCTCTCTCTCTCTCTCTCTCTCTCTCTCTCTCTCTCTCTCTCTCTCTCTCTCTCTCTCTCTCTCTCTCTCTCTCTCTCTCTCTCTCTCTCTCTCTCAGGTAGTCACAGGTAACTCGTTCCTCCGCAAGAATCAGGTTACAAAAGCAGAAGGTAAAAAAAAGTGGGTGAACTCGGGTCTGAAGGGGAAGGGGGCGGGAAGGGGTGGGAGGAGGGGTGAGGAGGAGTGGTGGTTGGGGGGGTGAGGGGAATGGGGAAGGTGATGAGAGAAGAGGAGTAAGGGTGAGGTGAACATGAGTGGATTGAGAGAGGAAGGGTGTAAGAGTAGCGGTAATGGGGGGGAGGGGGAAGAGGGGAAGGGAGGAAGAGAAAGGGGTAAGAAAAAAGAAGGGGTAGAGATATGAGCAGAGGAATAAGAGGAAACAATGCGAGAAGGGAACGGAAATGAATGAGGAACGGGCTGAGAGGAATGAGATGAGAAAACAAGTGATGAGTGAGTGAGTGAGTGAGTTGGTGGGTGGATTAGTGAGTGAGTGAGTAAGTGGATAAATGAATAAATAAATGTGAGTGAATTAATAAGTGGATGAGTGAGTGAGTGTGTGAGTGAGTGGGTGAATGAATGAGTAAATGGGTGTGAGTAAGTGATTAAGTAAAAGAGTGAACTGAGAAGCATTTAACATCAGGGACAAGTGATGTTATTGACGCTAATGACAATAAATACAATGATGAGAAAAAGAGTGCTGGGAAACATGATGATGATGATGATGATGATGATGATGATGATGTGAATAGGGTGCAACAAGGAGGGGAAAAAAATATGCAGTTGTTGTTGTTGTTATTGTTGTTATTTTTATTTATTTATACATTCATTTATACTTTCTTGGTGGAGATGAGAGGGGGGGGGGGAAGACTGCAAGATATATGGAGGAGGAGGAAACACGGGATAAAAGAGAAGAGGAGGAGGAGGAGAAGAAACACCTGTAGAAACTTTGAAGATGAGGATGAAAGGAGTAATTAGAAAGAAGTAGAAGGGGGGGGGGAGAAATATATTGCGTAGGCCTATTGTAATGAAAATAGTAAAAGAACGACTGTATGTGATTAGGGAGAAAGGAATGAGAAAGAGAGGAGGGTGAGGGTGGAAGGTAGAGTGGATGGAGGTGGAGCCGATAATTGAGATGAAGGTGAAGATGTGGAGGAGGTGGATGACAGGTGGAACAGATGACAAAATGAAAGAGAGAAGAGGGAGGTGATTTCAGGTGAGCGTAGAAACGGTTAGGACGATGTGGAGGGGCATACAGGTGTGAAGGGGTGGAGGATGGGGATGTGAATGATAGGTGGAGGAGGTGGTAATATAGAAGGTGGAAAAAGGAGGTGATACAAGGGAAGAGGGAGAGGTGAAGAAGATATGGAGGAAAACATGTGGAAGAGTGGAGGAGGTAGAGGTGAAAGGTAAGAGGTGATATGGAGGAGGGGAAGAGGTGAGGGAGATGTGGAGGGGTTAGTGTGGAAAGGTGGAGGTAGAGGTGGAGGGATGGTAATAAAAGGGAAAGGGGGGGAGGGGTGGACTTGCGTGAAAGGTTAGTAAGACACCACTTCATTATTCCACCTCCTCCTCCTCCTCCTCCTCCTCCTCCTCCTCCTCCTCCCATCAGCTGAAGGTCACAAGTCAGTCATCTCATAAACACTATTTTTTTCCCCTCCAAGTGTATTCACGATATGCGGTTTTTCCACTTTTATGCTTTTCTTCGTAAGTAATTTAAATAGTTTTCCTCTCTCTCTCTCTCTCTCTCTCTCTCTCTCTCTCTCTCTCTCTCTCTCTCTCTCTCTCTCCCTCTCTCTCCCTCTCTCCCCCCCCTCTGCCCTCCCCCTTTTTAAGGCATTCTAGGTCACCAATTCTTTCCCTTCGAGTCTTTTTCCTATACTTTTTTACTCTCCCTCCACGTTATATCTTTCCTCCCAATCAGTGTTATTAATTCAAAAGCAGCAATTTCGGGTTTTTTGCAATGTACCTTGGCGTCTCCCCCCTACCCTCCTCCTCCTCCTCCTCCTCCTCCTCCTCCTCCGTAATCCTTGCCTCACGCCCTAAATATCACGACAATTATACACCAAATTCATTCAGCCGTGAGATTAGGTACAGCTGGTAGTTCTGGAGGTGAAGGGGACGGCCGGGGATGGGGGGGAGGGGTGATGGGGGGGAGGAGGAGGGAGGGGCGTGCGTATGGGCGTGGTATAGGTCGTTGGGGTGACAGAACTTAGCCGCTGGGGAAGGTTATATGGGCGTGGTGGGGGAGGAGGGGGGAGGGAGAGGAGAGGAGGGGAGGTGGGGGAAGTAGTGGGAGAGGGGTGGAGATAACACACACACACACACACACACACACACACACACACACACACACACACACACACACACACACACACACACACACACGCAAACGGAAAGTGGGTGAAAGTCATGGGCAAGATAATGGGGAGGAAGAGAATGGGGAGAGGTGGGAAGGAGGCTGCGGGGGAGGGGTGATTAAGAGAGTAATAAAGGTATGGGAGGGGAGGAAGGAGGGAGAAAGGGAGAACGAAGAGATGAGAAAAGAAAGGGAGAGGGTGGGAGAAGGGGCTGAGGGAAGGGGGAGGTGAAGGGGTGATATAGGCAAAAGATGAAGGGTAGAAGTGAAGGAAGGAGGAGGAGGAGGAGGGGAGACGGAGAAGGAGAAATGGGGGGGATGAAGAGGGAGAGCTTGTGTGGGGGTGAAATGAGGGAGGGGCCAGAAGAGGGGTAATGGAGATATGAAGGGTAGGTAATGAAGCCTATGGAAGGGGGTGAGAAAAGATGGAAAGAGGGGAGTTTGTGTTGGGGGTGAAACTAACATGGGGTGGCGTATAGGAGGGGTGAGAAGGGGGAAAGAAGAGGGGTGATGGGAGGATGAAGAGGTGGGGTAAGGAAGAGAGTGGAAGAGGGTGAGAAGAGATGGGAAGAAGGGAGCTAGGATTGGGGGTGAAACTAATATGGGGTGGTGTATAGGAGGGGTGAGAAGGGGGAGTAGAAGAGGGGTGATGGGAGGATGAAGAGGTGGGGTAAGGAAGAGTATGGAAGGGGATGGAAAGAGATGGGAAGAAGGAAGCTTGTGTTGGGGAGGGTATGAGTGTGTGATGAGGAATAGGAGAGGTGAGGAGGGGGACAGAAGACGGGAAATGGAGGAATGAAGGGCAGGTAAGGAAGAGTATGGAAGAGGATGGGAAAAGATGGGAAGAAGGGAGCTTTTGTTGGGGATGGTATGAGTGTGTGGTGGGGTATAGGAGGGGTGAGGAGGGAGAGAGAAGAGGGGTAATGGGAGGGTGAAGAGGTAGGTTAGGAAAAGTATGGATGAGGACGGGAAGAAAACGGAAGGAAGGGGCTTGTGTTGGGGGTGATATAAGTGTGTGTGGTGAGGTATAGGAGGTGTGTAAAGAGGAGGGAGGAACAGAAGAAGGGATATGGGAGGATGACGAGGTAGGTTAAGGAAGAATTGGGTAGGGGTAGGGGGTAAGGGCCTAAGGATGGAGGGAAGAAATGAGGTTATGTTGGGGGTGAAAGGAACGGAGGGAGGGAGGAAGTGAAGACAGAAGGAGGAAAATCGGAGGAGGAGGAGAACATAAGAACATAAGAACATAGAACATAGAACAAGAACATTCATTCCACTACCTCCTTCCCCTTCCTCCTCCCTCCACCTCCAATCCCCTACCCCCTTTTTCATCCCAGCCAGGAGGTGGGATTAGGAAGGGAAGGGTAGGAGTGAAGGACGAGAAGAGAGTATACGATGGGGAGTGTATGATTAAAGAAAGGAAGGAAGGAAGAAAATGGAGACAAAAAGAGAAACGGGAAGATGAGGGGAAGGGGGAAGGGGTGTGGAAGGGTATATTAGTGGATGGGAAAGGAGGATCATGGGGTTGATATGAGTGTAAATGAAGGGGGGAAGATGGGAAAGGAGGATCATGGGGTTGATATGAGTAAATTAAGGGGGGGGGAAAGGAAGGGAAATGGGAGGATGGCAGGGAGGGGTATGGAAGGGTGTGGTAGTACTGGATTTGAAAGGAAGAGAATGGAAGGGGTGAGTAAGAAATTCTAAGTAAGGTATGAAGGTGAGGGAAATGGAAGGGTATGGAAGGCTATGGTACTGGACTGGAAAGAGAGAGAATCGGTGAGTAACACAAATTCCAAGTAGCAAGGTGATTCATGTCCTGGTGAGGGATTGTACTATAAATAACAGCCTATTCCCTTTCGTTTCTCGTCCCCATCACTCATTCCACCTCCCTCCCCCCTCCTCCCCCTCCTCCCACTCCACTTCCATACACCCCATTTTCATCCACCTCCTTCTTCTTCCTCCTCCCTCCACCTCCACATCCCTACACCCCATTTTCATCCACCTCCTTCTTCTTCCTCCTCCCTCCACCTCCACATCCCTGCACCCCATTTTAATCCACCTCCTTCTTCTTCCTCCTCCCTCCACCTCCACACCCCAACCCCCATTTTCATCCCGATCATTCATTCCACCACCTCCTCCCTCCCCCTTCTTTCCTCCCCTTCACCACACCCCTACCCCTCCCCTCCCCCCCTCACCTGTCCGCCCGCCACACCTGAGCAGCGACTCAATAGGTCATTATTATCACAACAGTTTCTCCGGAGGAATGTCTCAGGTGCTTGTTTTTTTTTTTTTTTTTTGTCTGCCGGTTTACCTGTGTGTCTGTCTGTTTGTTTATCTGGTTTTTTGTCTCTCTCTATCTGTTTGTTTACTTCTTTATCTGTCTACCTTTTTCTGTCTATCTATGTTTGTTTATTTGTTTTTCATCTTCCTCTATATATCTCTTTGTTAACCTGTTTATCTGTCTACCATTCTGTCTAGCTATCTATCCGTTTGTTTATCTATCTGTCTATCTTTGTCTGTTTGCTTCCTTTATCTGTCTACCTTCCTGTCTTTCTACCTGTTTGTTTATGTACCTGTTTACCTTTCTGACTTTACTGTTTGTTTACTTATCTGTCTGTCTACCTTTCTGTCTGTCAACTTATTTGTTTACCTGTTTGTCCGTGTCCGCCTGATCACCTGTCTGTTATCGCTCCATCGTTACCTTCCTACCTGTCTTGTCTGAACGCCACGTAATTACAGGTGTCCGGCCTTAATGTCGCCCTTGTGTATTTTTTTTTAACTTTCTCAACTACGTATTGTTCTAACGTGTGTGTGTGTGTGTGTGTGTGTGTGTGTGTGTGTGTGTGTGTGTGTGTGTGTGTGTGTGTGTGTGTGTTTCTGGTTACTGTTGTTGTTGTTGTTGTTGTTGTTGTTGTTTTTGTTTCTAGATAATTTCATCACAGTAATTTTGCTGTTTCAATTCTAGTTTTTTTTATAGTTTTAGTTTGTCTCCTGCTCTCTCTCTCTCTCTCTCTCTCTCTCTCTCTCTCTATCTATCTATCTACCTATATATCTCTATCTATCTAGCTATCTATATCGATGAATACCCATGAATAAAAGATAAAAAAGGTAAACTGAAAAAGAGAAAAGATGGGAGAAAAAGAGGAAGAAAGGAGGATAATAAAGAGGAGATACAAGAAAGAAGAATTAAAGTGAAAAAAATTATGCAAGAAACAGTGTGATGAAAGAAAGTGATGACAAACAGCGTACAATCATCATCATCATCACCATCATCATCATCACCATCCTCATCATCATCATCATCACCATCACCATCATCATCATCATCACCATCATAATCACTAACAAATACAAATACTTTCATAAATACAAATACAAAAGATACAAACAAACAAACAAACAAACAAACATGTGTCCGAGAGTCAACTTTCGCCACCCATAGCTAATGAGTGTGTGTGTGTGTGTGTGTGTGTGTGTGTGTACCACTAACAGACTCTCTAACTTTCTCTAGGTGGGCAGACAGGTAGGAGCAACAACCACCAGTTTTAGAACCACCACCACCACCATCACCACCACCATCACCACCACCACCACCACCACAACTCCCAACAAACGTCACCACCACCGCCACCACCACCACCATCACCACCACCATCACCACCACCACCACCACCACAACTCCCAACAAACCTCACCACCACCACCACCACAACCCCCAACAAACCTCACAACCACCACCACCACTACCAACACCACAACCCCCAACAAACCTCACCACCACCACCACCACAACCCCCAACAAACCTCACAACCATCACCACCACAACTACCACCACCACTACTATCCCCACCACAACCACCATCATCACCACCATCATCGCCAGTCACCACCACTATCACAACTAATCAAAACGTGTCTAACTCTCATTTCTAACACAAGGAAAACACCAATTACAAAAACACAATGATATCAAAAAACACATCAAAGCTATTACCACCACCACCACCACCACCATCACCACCACCACCACCACCACCATTACCAGTGCCGCAAATTTTCCCACCAGTGTCAAGTTCGCTATAATGGCACTGTTTCCTGCGGCCCACTTACCAGCTGACCCCCGACCCTTGTTGATCCCCCCCCTTCACCTCCACTCCCCTCCTCCTCCTCCCCCCTTCTCCCCCTCCTCTCGCCCTTCAATTCCCCTCCACCATCACCCTTCCTCTTTCTCTAACCTCACCATTTCCTTTCCTCAACTTTATTATCCCCTTCTCTTGCCTCTTCCTCTCTTTCTTTTGTCTAGTGTGGTTTTTTTTCTAACCAAATTTATTACCCCTTTCTCTTCCCCCTCATCAATTCTTTCTCCACCTTATCAACTCTCTCTCTTCCCTTCATCTTTCTCCTCTCTCTACTCTCTCTCTCTCTCCTCCTCTCTCCTCCCATCTACTCTTTCTCGTCCCTATTCTCTTATTTTTTCTCTCTCCTTCTATTTCTCTCTCCTCCCTATCAACTCTCTCTCCTCCCCTCATCATCTTTCTCCTCTCTCTACTCTCTCTTTCTCCTCCTCTCTCCTCCCCATCTACTCTTTCTCGTTCCCCTTCTCTTCTTTCTCCTCTCTCCTTCTTCTTCTCTCTCCTCCCCTTCAACCCTTTTTCCTTCCTCTTTTCCTCCTCCTTCCCTTTCAGCATCCCTTTCTCCTCCTCCAACATTAAAATAAAATCCCTTTCTCTTCACAGGGTAATAAAGGAAGAGAAAGGGAAGGTTGGCAAGGAGAAAGGCGAGTGTATGAGGGATAAAAAAAAGGTGACGAGAAAGAGAAAGGACGCTAAAAGAAAGGGAAAAAAAAGTTAACCAAAGCGAATATAACTAAAAAAAAAGCAGGAGCCAGGATGAGGACAAGGAAGAGGAGAGGAGAAAATAATAGGATACGGAAGAAAAAGAAAGGAAGAGAAGGAGGAGGAGGAGGAGGAGGAGGAGAAGGAGGAGGAGGAAGAAGGAGGAGGAAGGAGGAGCCGTACGTATCAATAGCAGTCTTTCAACTTTTCTCCCGGATCCTGTGGAAATGGGGGGGTGAGGGAGGGAGGGACGGAGGGATGGAGGGACGGAGGGAAGGAAGGAGGGAGGAGGGAAGAGGGAAATGAGTGGTAGGCCGAGGGAGGAAGAGGAAGCAAGGATTAGTTGAATGAATGGCAAAATGATGGGAAAAACGGCAAAAGGAGACACAGACAGACAGACAGACAGACAGACAGACAGACAGGCAGAAAGACAAACAGACAGACAGAAAGACAAACAGACAGACAGACAGACAGACAGACAGAAAGACAGACAGACAGACAGACAGACATATCATTGTGTTATCATTGTGTTTTTTTATCGGTGTTTTCCTTGTGTTAGAAATAAGAGTTAGACACGTTTTGATTAGTGGTGATAGTGGTGGTGACTGGTGATGATGGTGGTGATGATGGTGGTTGTGGTGGGGATAGTATTGGACAGAGGCACAGAGAGAGTAGGAGACATACACAGACACACACAGAAACAGACAAAGACGAAAACTGAGAGAACAAATTAAATACATGCAGAGGTTATGTCAGGAGGAAAAAATGAATCTTGCGGAATGACAAACGAAGAGTGACGGAGGAAGAAAAGGAGGAGGAGGAGAAGAAGGAAGGAAGGAAGACAAGGAGAAAGGGAGAGAGGGGGGAAAAAGTTTCTTCCAGATCCGGTCAGAACTAGACACACACACACACACACACACACACACACACACACACACACACACACACACACACACACACACACACATGATTACTTACAGGCACAATTACGGAAGATAACTACCACGGATGGAAATTAGACTCTCTCTCTCTCTCTCTCTCTCTCTCTCTCTCTCTCTCTCTCTCTCTCTCTCTCTCTCTCTCTCTCTCTCTCTCTCTCTCTCTCTCTCTCTCTCTCTCTCTCTCTCTCTCTCTCTCTCTCTCAACAATTGACGACCAGAAAGCTGAATAACTCATTGTCTAAGCGGATATCAAGGGAGGAGGAGGAGGAGGAGGAGGAGGAGGAGGAGGAGGAAGAGGAGGAGGAGGAGGAGGAGGAGGAGCAAAAGTAGGCATAGGAAGGATGGTAATGACCTTCTCGTTCTATTTTTTTTTTTCTATTCATGTGAAAGTCCTGACGAGAGAGAGAGAGAGAGAGAGAGAGAGAGAGAGAGAGAGAGAGAGAGAGAGAGAGAGAGAGAGAGAGAATACATACAGTCATGATACCACAGACACAAAAAAAGCAAACATTCATAACTCATTCAACCTTCCCTCCATCCCTTCCCTCCCTTCCCTTCCCTTTCTCCCACGAAGAGGCAGCTTAAGGGTTAAAACGGTCTACCATATCGTACAAAAATCGCCTTAAGGGCCCGATAGCGGAGGTAATGGGTGAGTACATCCCATTTAAGGAGAGGGAGGAGGATGGGTAAGGGAGGGAGTGGAGGGGAAAGGTGCTTCATTCTGTTAGGGAAAGGGAGGAGGCATGTAAAGGAGGAGGAGGAGGAGGAGGAGGAGTGAGGATGAAGGGGGAGGATGACTGTTATTGATGATGTGAAAGTGATGATGATGGTGATGTGGAGAGACTTTTTCTGTTTCTTTATTTTCCTTTACATTCCAAACAGAGAAAAGGACAAAGAAAGAACCGTGTTGCTAAAGGAGAGGCAAAAAAACCCACTAAACATTATTCCTCAGAGTGTATGACCAGTGTTCTCTTCTTAGTGTTCTTCAGATTCCTTTTTATTATCTTGTTCCTCTTCGTAAAATCACTGCGTACTTCTATTTTTCCTTCTCTTCTACTTCTCTTTATGTTCCTCTTTGAATCACTCACCAAAACACACTCACAAACACACTATTCTTCATCTTCCTCTTTCTTCTTGTTCATCTTGCTGCTCCTCCTCCTCCTATTATTACTGTATATTCTTCCTTCTCTTTTACTCTTTCTCATTGTATCACCCGCCAACACACACACACACACACACACACACACACACACACACTACATATCCCCCATCAACAACGTACCATGACAAGAATAACATATCCACCAATTTTCTTCCTCCCTTCAACCACCCCGTCAAGAGAGAATACACATACAAAAAAAGCACACACACACACACACGGTTCCAACAGGTGTCCCCACGCCCGCCACGCCCACGACACACCTGACTTGACCCACCTGCCCAGCGGCGCGACCACAGGAAGTAAGGGGGAAGGTCGGAAAGTGGAGTGGGGTGAAATCTTCGTCGTAACTCGAATCGGATAGCAGAGGGTCGTAGAGCGAGACTTGTAGTACATCATCTTAGCTAACCTTTCAGCGCCCGGTCTCACATATTTAACAAGGCTTTCGTAGGACTTTTGACCACTCCCATGGATAGCTTTCTCGACCTTCTGGTATACTGATCTTTCTTCTGTACCGTGAACCAAACAAAAGACTCATTACAACCCGACTAATATCGTTTTTTTGGCCTTAGGATATAGTTAATGAGAGGCGGCAACGTCTGAGAATACCACGGGTCATATTCTTAAATCAGTTTCACATATTTGACAAGGCTTTCGTAGGACTTCAGAGCATTGTTATGGATAGTGTTTTGACCATGCTGGTAGTTTGATCCTTCCTCTGTACCATCACCCTAAAAGAACACTCATTTCAACTTGAGGGGTAGGCGGTGGTTGAGTGGTTAGCGTGCTGAGCTCGCATTCAACAATCCATGGATAACGTCGGTTCGAATCCCCACGCTACCACCTGAGATTTTTACAGCATGAGCCAAGCATAACTGGCGCCACTATAAAAATTGCTTGCGCCATGACGGGCTTGGGACGACCATCTGGCCCCTGAAGAAAGCCTACTGGCGCTATAGGCGGGGATGTAAAAAAAAAAAAAAAAAAAAAAAAGACTGACCTTCCTTTCGGGCCTTTGGAAATAGATGAGTGTTTGAGAATACCGAGCGTAGTGCGTGGTGAGGCGTTACACAAGCATGTCCCAGGGCGGCCCCACGAACAGCGCCTCTTTCTCCATGTTCCAAATGTGTTACGCTCCCCTCGGCATGGCGGGCCTTGTTACACTTTCAGCCGCCTACTTCATGTCGAGAGAAAGTCACAGTGAAAAAAAATGGAAATGTATGAGCGATAAAGAATGAATAAAAAGTGTCTGCTCGGTACGTGTTTTCCTTTTTTTTTTTACCACAGATGTTTGGATTCTATTGTTTTGTTATGTGGGGTTTTTTTCGTTTTTATTACTGTACGTGAAGATGAAATGTAAGATTCAAGAGCGCGGACTTGTCATAACCTCATCACGTGTTCCATTAATGTACACTTTCACACTCTACCCATAAAAAAAAAAAAGTGAAACCAAATTGTCGAGTCCGTTTTGGCGTTGGCTCCCGCGGGTCCATTTCTCCCCTCTGCTCTGCCACACAGTCCCAACACCTATTTTTTCCTCTCATATGTTACCTATAGCTTACATATGAGAGGAAGAGATAGGTGTTGGGACTGTGTGGCGAGGCAGAGGGGAGGAAAGGACCAGCGGAAGCCTACGCCAGACCGGCCTCGACATATTTGGAAGACTATAGTGAAGCTCCATTTCGAGGTTTGCGTCTTATATCATATTACGGAACACGTGAAGATAAATTCCAAAAAAATACAGGTACACGGCAACTTTGCCAGATTATCGTATCCACCATTGTATTTATCGTTTTTAGACACTTAACTATAGCAAAAATACAATAATAATTAAACCTTTCAACAGTAACTATAAATAAATGTAGTTATTGGAGTGGAGAAGACAGTTTTGGGGTCGGAAATCGGAAAACATAAGAGGCTAAGTACGACAATCTGGCAACGTTGGTACACCGACGTTTTATAATGTTATCACCTATTCCCTTAATGTAAACTTTCATACCCTCCTTAGTGAAGCTCCATTTTGAGGTTTGCTTCTTGAATTTGCTATTGATAAGGTAAGATAGATACAAAAATACAAGTGCGCGAACGTGTTATGACCTTATCACGTGTTCCCTAATGTATACTTTCACACCCTCCTTAGTGAAGCTCCTGTTAGAGGTTTGCTTAACCCGTCCGCTGCGATTGGCACTGATTTGGCCTTCACTGGTAGCCTGGTTATATATAGTCCCAGGTCTTTCTCTGCCTCTGTGGTGGATAGTGGAGTGTTTCCCATGTGGTATTGGTATGCTGGATATCCCCTCCCAAGATGCAGGACTTTACATTATTTTCATTGCACTGTAGCAGTCATTTTTTGTTCCATTCCTGTAGCTTGGTGATATCTTTTGGTAGGAAATCCGTAGTCAAGGGGTTAAGATACAGATGCGCGGAAATGTTACAACTTTATCATCTGTTCCCTAAATGTAAACTTTCACAGGCTCCTTAGTGAAGCTCAATTTCGAGGCAGCGTTAAGGGCAAAAAAACAAAAAGCAAAACAATCCTGCTCGTCGCTGCTCCAGTAAAAGAGAGAGGGGCCAGAAGAGAGGTCAATATCGAAAGGAGAGGCGTCTTCATACATTATTTATACGACCCAGCCCGAGGTTTGCTTCTTAGTCATCACACTGCTGAGTACGTGAAGATGAAACGTGAGATAACGGTGCAATGACGTGTTGACCTTACCACCCTTTCCCTTAATGTAAAACGGAGCCCTATTTCAAGGTATTCTTTGTTATCAGGCTATTAAGCACCTGAAGACGGAAGGTATGAGGCAGGTGTTCATCAGCCCTTAATAAAACTTTCACCTCCTCCCCCTTAGTGAAGCTCTATATTGGCCTTTTTTTCTCAGTTTCGTAGATAAATGTTAATCCCAAGTGCCATTCACCGCCCCTTTAAAACCAGCCGCCCGTATAGAGACCGAGGAAGCCGAGGTGTCCCCCGCCGCGACGCCCCACCGATCCCCGCCAGGTACACAGGTAAGCCGCCCCAGGTAGTGTGGCCTCCTGAGGGGCTGACGAAGCTAAAACTGAAAAGTCTATTACACCGCATGCCCCTTCCGGCCCAGCAGGAAAGAGTGAGTGGTAGTAGTAGTAGTAGTAGTAGTAGTAGTAGTAGTAGTAGTAGTAGTAGTAGTAAAAAAGTAGTAGTAGTAGTAGTAGTAGTAGTAGTAGTAGTAGTAGTGGTGGAAGCAGTAGTAGCCGCAATATTATTTTTATTGATGAATACAAAATCATGCAAAAGAGTTAACAGATCATATTTTGTCCAACGTGGCAAAGTACCATTTTCTAGCATGCACAGGCCTCAGGAGCATTCGTTGGGAAGCCTCTGGTGAACTACGAAGACAGGACGCTGCGGATGACCGTTGAGTGGAGGATACACTTCGAGAACCAAGGATGACCTATACCCAGAATCAAGGTCCAGGTTTACCCAGACTGCTCAAAAATGCCGCCCCTAATGAAGAGAGAGTTCATTACCCGTGATAACACAACCGCGAAAAAAGACTCCCAGACCTTTGCGCATCAGAAACGAGGTACAGTAATAAAAGTGCCGTCATTCAAGTCGTTCTAATCTGGTTATTGACATCATATTCCCTTTTAATGGAAGCAAATATATATGACAGGAAAAATAACCCTTGCGATCTTTCAAATATCCTTACAGTCAAAGAAAAGGTGAACCCATGCAAGGAAAATATGGGAGGACAACATGAGAGAAGGGACAGAAACGAGCTTCGCGGAGTCCCAGAGAGGTGGCGGGCAGGGACGGATGGAGGAAGATGGTAGCGCTACGTCTTCAATGGTGCCCCAACGACATCAACAAGAAGTCATGGGATAGGAGAAGGAGGAGGAGGAGGAGGAGGAGAAATAGGAAGAGGCTTATTCGCAGTTCGGATCGCGACCAAGTGTTTCCCCAACGACATTAACAAGAAGTCATGGGATAGGAGGAGGAGGAGGAGGAGGAGGAGGGTTATTCACAGTTCGGATCGCGCCCAAGTGTTTGATCGCATGACTGCCTACTGGGTCACCATCTCTATTGACAAATGTGTAATACTGAACTGGAAAGACACTTAAGTTGGTATGGTTAAACACCTCCGCCTTTCACATCAACTATTTCCAAAGGGCCAGAAAGGAGATTAGTCGGGTTGTAATGTGTGTGTTTTTAGGTTCATGGTATAGAGGAAGGATCAAACTACCACAAGGGTCAGAAAATTACCACTGGAAATGTTCAAAACTCCTACGAAAACAACCTTGGTAAATATGTGAACTTGGGAGACGATTTTTTTTAGAATATTACCCTTACCTCGCGCAGATCTATAGAGGTTTGTGGCCACCTCGTCCCGGTACATGAGAAAACCCAAACTAAGTCGTATAAGTAATGTATCCCGACACCTCTCCATCCGAACGAAAACCTTGGTAAATGTGTGAACTTGGGAGACGATTTTTTTTTTTTTTTTTTTTTTTTTTTAAGAATATTACCCTTACCTCGCGCAGATCTATAGAGAGGTTTGTGGCCAGCTCGTCCCGGTACATGCCAAACCCAAACTAAGTCTTATAAGTAATGTATCCCGACACCTCTCCATCCGAACGAAAACCTTGGTAAATATGTGAACTTGGGAGACGATTTTTTTTTTAAGAATACTACCGTTACCTCGCGCAATAGAGAGGTTTGTGGCTACCTCGTCCCGGTACATGCCAATCCCAAACTAAGTCGAATAAGTAATGTATCAAGACACCTCTCCATCCAAAATTGATCTCTCTTTTGGCCGCTCTTTTTTTACATTTTACTGGAGCACTGGGATTTTGTTATTGTTGTTGTTTTGTTGTTCTTGTTTTTTGCCCTTGTGCTGCCACCCTTGCTGTAAAAAAAAAAAAAATATTGGATGTGTCATTACCTACACTCCTACAGGAATCCTCAAATTTATAAAAGCACCAGAGGAGTCATTAGCGTTTGTGTGAGATAGCATTCGAAGCGTCCAGCCCAACGATCGTCTGTCTCGGATAATTTCACCCGGAAAAAAAAATGGATTAAACTGGAACGAGCATAAAAAAAAGAGAAACCCATGCCTACGAATACACTACAAGCGTTCTGCGTATATAGGCCACGAGGCGAGCATATTCGGTGTTCTCAAGATCCGCGTAGGCCTAGTCCAGAACGTCTCAAGAACGGTTAAAAAGGGAGAAGGGAAGAAAAAGGAGAGAGTGAACGTGTGTGGAAAGGGAGGCTAAGAACGGCTAACAGAAGAGAAGGGAAGAAAAGGAATGAGAGTGTGAGGGGAGGATGCTGAGAACGGTTAAAAAGAGAGGAAGAAAGAAAAAGGAAGGAAGAAGTGTGTGTGTGTGTGGTGATGGGGAGGCTAAGAACGGTTAATAGAAGAGAAGGGAAGAAAAGAAAGGAGAGAGTGAGTGTGTGGTAGGTGGAGGAGGCTGGGCTGATGTAGTTTAATGGATCTCTTGAATGATGGGATAATGTACTGAAGTTTATGAATACCTATCTCTTTTTTTCTTATTTCTTTCATATTTCTTTATTTTTCTTATTTTCTGTCGCATAAAAACAATTCGAAGGTACTGTATTTCAAGCGGGCATCTTCTTTTCCGTCTCCTATTTCTCTTAGCTCTTGTGTTATGAAAAATGGTAATGGTATATCTTTTTTTTATTTTTAGGTTCTATCAACATCAAAACGACCATACACTATCATTATCACCTCCATCAGCCCCCCCCCCCCCCCCCTCAAGAACAACCATCATCACCATCAATACTCCACGCTATATACCACTCCTTCTTTCATTATACCCACCATCGTCGACACCACCATCATCACCACAACCCCATCACCATTACCACCAAACACTACCACCTCCTGCTGCTATTCTGCCTCACCACCACCATCAACCTCCACAAACAACGTCACCATCATCACCATCACCATCAATGTAACTTTACTCTCACCATCACCACCACTTGCTCATCACCATTACTTCTAAGCACTATCACCTCCTGCTGCTATTATGCCCTCCACAAACAAGGTCACCATCATCACCACCATCATCACCATCACCATCACCATCATCCTCTTCAATACCGTCCCCATCACCAGGTAGGCCTCCCCTCACCACCATCACCACCATTTCCTTTCTACCATCACCCCCCCATTTCTACCCCCCCCACCCACCCCCCACCACTACCAGAAGGGGCGACGACCTGTAAGGATAGAAAGTGGGTGGTGGTGGCGGTGGTGGTGGTGGTGGTGGAGGGTGGTCAGATGGAAGAGGGGGAGAGGGGGGAGGTGAGGGTATACTTCAGAGGGGCCCAAAGAGGGTGAGAGATGCTGGGGAGGGGTGATCAAGGATGGGGGGAAGGGGTGATGGGGGGTAAGGGGGTGTAGGTAAGGGTAGGTTTGTGCAATGTAAAGAACGGAAGGTGTGCTAATATCCGTATATAGGTGTGTTGACGTAATGTAGTGCGCCCAAATATTTTCCTTCGTCTCTCTCTCTCTCTCTCTCTCTCTCTCTCTCTCTCTCTCTCTCTCTCTCTCTCTCTCTCTCTCTCTCTCTCATATATCTTTGAAAATATATATGAATTTCAGTGTCAATTGATCACACTTTTGATAGTTTATAAATCTGAACTAGAAACAGCCTACAATAAACTAAGGAGATTTTTTTTTTGTGTGTGTGTGTATGTGACAGTTAACTTTCAT